>NW_026897420.1:95000-332519 GCF_033153095.1 Gastrolobium bilobum | reverse complement strand
TTTAGCAAGCAAAGCTTGCTTAATAGTTGTTTAAGATAAAAAATAGGATTTTATTCTAATTTAATTCTAATTGGCTCATGTTAATAAACGTGAATTCGTTGAAACCAGCATACAACATCTTTAGTAGGTTCAAATCACATGTCGCATTATGGTTGTTTGCTCAGGTTAAAAAAAAAAGATGAGGGTAAAAAAGTGTGATAGAAAGGTTTTTTATTTTTATTCATTGTTGTCTAATGAAGGATGAGTAACATTAGTTACATGAATACCACAAAAGTTAACAAAATTGGCTGAATGTTAAAAAAATGAAGACAACTAAATCATATTATGTCCAATATATTCATGATCCATTTGATGCTGGTACAACTTCCACCATTTTGATGCTGCAAGACTCTTGGTGAATCAGAAGGAAATATGTTCATGATCCAACAAGTAATCATCAAATCCCTTTTCTCCATCCATTAATATATTGAAATCCTGCATCATAAACAGTCTTACATAAAATGTTGTGAATAAGACAAAACTTAAGTGTTTTCATTTTAGACCAAAACGATGGAATTAAACAAAGAAAGATGGAGCAGATTTGAATCAGGTTAGACAATACCGATGGAATTAGAAAACCATTTAAAGAAAGATAAAATGGGAAGTGTTAATTTCTCTTAAAAATTAAACAAATACAAGAATATTTGATCATGCCTGTTTAACCAATATCACTCACTATGTCATGTAAAGTACCAAAAATATCCTCCTCGGTGAGTTCTTCTTGGGGCTGCAAAATGTAGGCATCATTTGACTTCATTCCTGCATCTAAATAGGATTTATCAACTTTTGTGGATTGGGTGATTGATGGAGCAGCCTCACTCAGTTGGCCAACCAAGGATGCATCAATTCTCTTTTTGCTTGAATCCTTTAAGATATTGTCAAGTAAGCCTTCTTTGCATTGCAGCTCCCCTCTAGCATCCTCCAAAGGAATACCAATAGCACTTGTGGAAGAAAAATCAACTGGATTGTTCCCTATATGAGAATTAGAGGAGGAAAACTTCAAGCTATTCAGAGGCAGTTGATCTTCATATAAAACCTCATCCAAAAGTGAAGAATTGCCAGGAAAGTTAGAGGAAACCACATATCCATTTGACCCATCAATTGAACTAAACTGCTCAAAACTAGTTATATAGTTGCTCTGCTGAAATTGGTTAAACTCGATTGAGTTTGGAATTCCCTGTGATAAACTTGAGCTTTGATTTGCAGAAAACATGCACGGCTGGATGTTTCCAAGTGTTTCTATGGAGTTGTTTATATTTTGTGTCTCAATAGATTGGACCGGTGCAGAGGGATCGATTCTTCTTGATCCAAATGAGGTGTCAAAATTTCCATATCTATCTATTGAATTCATTTGCACGTAAGAATCACTACAACGCGACGCAACAACCATGCTAGCTTGTTGAGTTGTCTTCTTGAGGCAGCCAAGTTTGTATTTCTGCAATACAAAATAAGAGTGAGCTTATGCACTGTTATCGCAATACAAGTTATGGATTAAAGTTATGCATTTTTATGGATATCGATATTTCCTAATTAACTTTGTTCAAAATTTTAATAAACCATTAGTTTTAAACCATCATTTGCTTAAAGTTAAAAAGTATATTACCCCTTCAACTTTGATCATGTGCCAAAATTGAAACCGAAGGGGTCTATATGCCAAAAAGTAGATATCATTTGTATTTTTTTTAGTAAACAAGATCATTTGTATTTTAAGCATAAACAGTCCAAAAATTTATGATAAATAAGGAATTTAAAATTCATACCTGTAGATGGCTTGCTACATTTTCTCTTGTAAGACCTTCAACATTCATCAAGTGAAGTATTTTCTTAGGAACTGCCTCTACAATAACAGTTGAAGAAAGATCATATTAGAAATGTCAATATCCATGTTGAGGTATCAAGTTCACATTATAAGTTCAATTTTCACATGTCAAACAGAAAAGGAAAATTAAATTTCATTATCATGTAAACTCACTATCAATGCCCAGTGAATTGACTGCAGCAAGAAATTTTGTTTGCAAGTCATCATTCCATTTTAAACGAGGCTTCTTTTGATTTGAAGGTTCCTCATTCTCTTTTGCATTCATTTCACCATTTTCTTCTTCCACACACGGTTCCTTCCTTTTCTTACCATGCATTTGATTATGGTCAGCATTACTTTCTAATGTGATACTTTGACTACCTTCCCCCGCTATATTGCATGCTTTCTCCTCATTGAAGTGCGTATTTTGACCTTTGCAATCAATCTTTCTTCGCGCTACATGTTGCCATATATTCTGCAGTACTTGGATTCGAGGAGGTTTAATTATATAGTCACATGCGCCAAGTATAACACTTTTCTTCACGACCTCTATATCACTCAATTCTGACAACACTAGATCACCAAAAAAAATAAACAATGAAATAATAAATATCAGTAATCTCATAATAAGGAGAAGTAAATAACTTGTTGAATACATGCTAAGACAAGAGTATTTGAGCTTACTTATGACAGGTATGTCCATTTCATGTCCCACTATCTCTAGTAGCTTAAGTCCATCCATGTGTGGCATATTTACGTCGGTAATAACGAGGTCAAACATATTTCTATTTGTCCTCAACATATCTAATGCCTCAATTGACTGAATAGTTGTAGTAACTGCAACAAATATAAATCAGATGTTAGATTTATTCAGCATCGTAAAAGTTAAAGACCTCATGCAATATCAAAGTATATTGATTCTCCCAATAACAAATTTATATTTCTCACAGTAATGGGTTGTAAAGAACTTGTTATTACTCATACTTGAATTCCCAACAATATTTGGCAACACAAGAAAATAACTTTTTAAAATATTCTAATTTCAAAAGAAGTTTCAACTTTAAAAGATTTAAGAAAACGCTCGTCTTGCAAAGAAAGAAATTCTGAGTTGAAAATTTAGAAAATTGTCAAGTGATGTATATATAAGCGACAGGACACAATATCTGCCAATAGATTTAAAACTTTAGAGTGGCAACGAACTATATGTTCAGTTTATCACTACGCAAAATAAAGCATGACCCCACAAGCAAAAATCAATGCAGTTGATGAGCAAAAAATCAATGCAGACTCGAATTAAGAGAATAGGAAGAGAGAGGTGACAAACCTTGATACTGGCATTTGCGAAGCATGTTCCCTAACACTTCGAGACAAAGTTGATCATCGTCAACAAGCAAAACACGCATACCCACTGGAAAATGGTCTCCAGCCCCATCTTCATCTATCAAATAATTCTCCAGAGTCATCTTGAACCAGAATAAACACCTATATGAGAAACCAAGCAATGGTCAGATATCACAAATCACAGAGCAAAAAGCCCAAACTTTGACAACATAAACCTTATTTTTAATTTACCAAAAACAAAAAAGCCTCGTTTTTAGGGCCTCTTTCACCTAACATACAAACAATACATGACAAAAAATAAAAGGAGAAAGAGAACACAGGAAAATACTTGGAAAGTGATGGTAACTATTAGAGAGGAGAACAATAGATACCTATATGCAAAACCAAGCAAAGATTAGATATCACAAATCACACAGAAAATGCTCCAAACAAAAACAATTAAAAGAAACCTTGTTTTCAGGGCTGTCTTTAACCAAACAAAGAAACAATGCAAGCTGAGAATTAAAAGAAAAGAAAGAAAGAAACAGAAGAAAAGAGTTGGACAGTGATGGTAACTAGTAGATAAGAGAACATCAGACACTTGTATGCATAACCAATCAATGATCAAATATCACAAAATCACAAAGAAAATGCACCAAACAAAAAGAATTAAAAGAAACCTTGTTTTCATGGCTCTTTAACCAAACAAAGAAACAATGCATTATATAATTTATTAAAAGTAAGTATATTTTAATATGCAAATTTTGAATATAAGCTAACTTCTAAAAATATTCTTTTATCCGCGAATGGTCATTAGTCAAAAGAAAAAAATCTTTAGCATACATAATCAAAATCAAATGCACGGTTAACAAATTAAACTCACTGCGGATGAACAAAACAAAATGCAATCACTTTACCATTCAGAAAACTAAAGTAATCCACTGACAAATAACAAGTAGCATGAATATGAGCAAAGTGTTCTAGCAAGCTACAGTGAAGTCCAAAACTGAAAACATAAAAAAAAAAAGAGTAATGAAAGCATTAACGAGAATTAATGGAAAACAAAATTTTAATATTCATGGTTGTCTTTAAAAAAAGAATTAACGAGAATTAAAATAAAAAAAGAAGAAGAAAGAAACAGAAGAAAATACTTGGAGAGTAACGGTAACTATTAGAAAATAGTGAAGGGTTTAATTCAATTCAATTCAATTCAAACCAATAATGGAAAACACAATTCATACAGTGAAACTCTCTTCCTCTTTGTCAGCTGCCAAAGGCTTTGCTCTGTCTTATTTTTTATTTCTCTTATCTTTTTTGTTTGTTTAAGTACATTATGTCGTTAACTTTTGATTCCAATGCGAAAGATATCACAAGACACAAGGAAAATGCTCAGAACATTGACAACAGAAATCAAATCTTGTTTTCAATTTACAAAACAAAAAAATAAATAAAAGAAACCTTGTTTTCAATTTACAAAACAAACAAGAAATAAAAGAAACCTTGTTTTCAATTTACAAAACAAAAAGAATTAAAAGAAACCTTGTTTTCAATTTACAAAACAAACAAGAATTCAGAGAAGAAAAAGCGAAAATAAAGACAAGGCATGTAGAGGGAGGGAAGACCTGAGAGAGGGAGAAGATGAAATTTAAAGAAGAAGAATTCACCCAAAAGTCTCTTACTCTTTCTCTGCTCCCAACAGACAAGAAAATCGTTAACCTTGTTTCCTTATTCGAACTCTCAACAGAAAACAATGGAGTCGCCACCAAAGTTTATTTAGGAAAACATTGAAAAAACCTTTTTTAAAGGCAACTGGTCTTTGAAAACAAAAGAAATGGATTCGGGAGTCGAGTACGAGTAGGGAAGGTATTAGCACCCTACATCGTCTGTTAAAACGGTTACCTTATATTAATTGTGCAAATTATTGATAATATTTTAAATATTTATTTCACCCTAAATAAATAAAATTGATCATTGGAAAAGAAAACTAATTTTGAAATTTTATTTTTGTACTTGACGGGAAGAGTCCCGCTCCGACGTATCCCTCGGTGCAATAGGGAACTCAAAGCTACGTCGTTCTGTAGAAAATATTTGTGTGTTGATTGATTTTAATTTTGAAAGTAGTTTTAAAGAAAATAATTTGAAAGTTTTGGATTTGATGGTTTCGGAATATCAAACTGTCGCAGTTAAAATAATCTGAAATGATAATTGCAGGATTAACAAGCTGTCTCAACTCAGCTAATCCTTTCTTTTAAAGAATAATAATATTCATATTAATATTTTTTGTTATCGTAAATTTTGTGTTAAATTTGATTTTATTTTGAATCACCAAACCGTCACGGTCAAAATGAGTCAAAATAAATATGTGGAGTTAACAAGCCGTCACGGCTCAGCTGACTCCCATTTCCGTTGATATCTAATTAATTTTTGGCTAAATTATAATTTAACACCCCATACTTAGACCCCTCTCCAGAAAACCACCTTGTACTTTTAATTGAAACAATAAACCCCCTTAAACTATGTCATTAATGCAATTAAGCATATCTGTTAAGAAAACATCTAATTCTGTTAACTCTCACGTGATCAAAAAATATTCCACTAAGTCCTTCTCTTCCTTTCCAAAAAACAAAAATTGTTCATGTTTCGATATCTTCTTCACCGTATCATTCCTTTTAGGGTTTTCTCAGCCTAATTTTTCCTATAAAAGAAATTATTATTCTTCATTCTCTTCTTCCTTTTCTGTATTGACTCCCAATGGTTCATGTTGGAGTGTGCCGCAATTAGCTAGGGAAATATTCAACCCACCTCAATTTTCTGCCATCGTAACATTCCCTATCTTTCTCAATCAGGCAGTTATTTTCGATTGAAATTAAATAACTTTAAATTGCATTTAGAGATCCTATCTTCCATGAAAAACAATTGAGACTTAAGATATCTATAGCTGTATTGGATTTGCATTTATTCTTGTATACTATTGTCTACTGTGACAGACTAATGTAATAATGATTAATGTATTTGATAAGTTTTATTATATTAAAATAATCTTCAAAAAGAAAAGACTCTGATACAAATTAACAATTTGAAAAGCTTTAAGCATGGTTGATAATTGTTAGGAACATGCAAATGCATGCGACAAAATGAAATGAAAAATGCTGGTGGAGTTCATTAATAAAAATATGGATTTGATAGTGCTAAATTCAGATTTGATAGATTTTCAGTTCTTTTATTCAAAATGGAAGCCAGGAATTAACCACCACAATAAACTATTAGTACATTTTTTTTATCAAACAAGAAAAACATAAACACTTGAAGGTTTGGACAATTGAAGAAGAAAAGAGAAACATCATTTTGTTGTTAGGCCACTAGGAAAACCTCTCATGAGAGACCAAGCTCAAGAAGACTCCAAAGGAACGTCAAAATGTATAGGAAGTCACGAAAGGCGATCAAGAAGATATTGCATGCTGATAATGGTGATGGAGGCAAAACAAAGAAATTTTAATTTAAACATGCCAAAAAATTTAACAGAAAACAGAACACTAGTAGTTTTAAAAAACGCCCAAGATCCACTATTCTAGAGCAAGAAGAAGAAAAAAAACAATTTATAGGAATGATATTTGACCAGAAAAGATGTAAAGAACTACAAACCAAAAAGCAACCCAGAAACAAGAAGATTAGGGAACACAACTATATACATATATATTTTTTTTGTGGGAGAAATTAATTATCGTCACTTAAAAATCGATATAACCAACCCAATGAAAAAAGCATCTGTTGGAAAATGGGATTTTAGATGCTTTAGCGAACGATAGAAAGAATGATAAGGTGATCAAGAAATAGAACAGTTCTTGATTTTTAGAAAAGAAGATTGGACGATTTTCGATCATCACGTGAGATAGTTAACAGAGTTGGATGTTTCTTTTAACCGATATGCTTAATTGCTTTAATGATATAGTTTGAGGGGGTTAATTATTTCAATTAAAAGTAGGGGGTGATTTTCTGAATAGGGGTACAAGGTAGTAAATTGTAATTTAGCCTTAATTTTTTATTCTGTTTTAAATTAACCCAAAATCAATAATTTTAAATAAAACTTTGATTTTTTGTTTGTTTGTTTATTATTACTAAATAGTCTAAAATCATCGGACTGTCACAGTCGAAATGATTCTAAAGAATAAAGGAATTAACAAGATGTCACAACTCAGCTAATCATTTTAACATATATTTCATGTTATTTTATGATAACCTTAAATGAATTTTTGAATCACCAAGTCGTCTCGGCCAAAATGATTCAAAACCAAATCTATGGGATTAACAAACCGTCACAGTTAAATTACCCATGTTTACGTTAGCAAAATATTTTTGAACTTCCTTTTCACAGAGGTCAATATATGTGAAATAGATAAACCAATAATAACTAAAGGAAAAATTTCAAACATAATTGAAATACTCAGTTTTTTATTTTAATCAACGTTAATGGAAAAGATTTCAAAATTTAAATCAATACATTTAAGGGAAGAAACGTTCAACATTAAACACCGATTAAAAATAATAAAGAAATGGCAATCAACATTAAATGAGAAGATGATTATTGAGATCAATAAAGCTAATAATAATCTAAACAAAAGATGGAAATAAAATCAGTAACGTCAATCAATCTTTTTTATTTCTTACACATGAAAGATGTAAACATTAAATGACAAAAACTAAGTGATGACAACTCAAAAAAAGATTTTAATCATTTAGCATTAAATGCCAGAAACCTAGGTTTTCGATATCAGACCTTTATTTAGATAGCAAGAAATACTATATGTTAAAAACTTATTTGGAACAAGTCATAAGTAGAAACTCTTTACAGATTCATTTAAAAAAAACACACACCTGTTAGAACGAAGAAAAGGAATGAAATATTAATGGGAGGTGTGATGAAAAATTTATGACGACGGGTTGAGTTTGAACCATCTTTATTTGAGGGAAGGTTTAAGTTATAATACTCTTTATACATATCAAGAACCAACCACTGTCAATATCGCTTTTTTATTTTTATTTGTGTTTTATACTTGTTTGAGCAGATATTATAGACGAAAGGGGATCACCAGAAAAGGTACAAAAAATATCATTGGTGCTTTATCATATGAGTATAGAGAAACTAACCTCTGATTACAAACGAGATGGACTATGTTTCACTGTTTCTTTGCTTTTCTTTTCTTTCTTTTCCTTTTTTTGTTTGCACTGTCTTTAACATGCTGTCAATACTGTTACCCTTTTTATATTATGCGAGGGAATCAAGATTTTGGGTGGGTCGTTCTTGGACATTGTTCGGTAAGATACGGATTTAAATTAATGTATTCTTGTTTTTTAAAGTTGTTTATATTAATATATTTTTTTTCCATATTTAGTTTTCCTAATTAATATGAAAAAGTAATTTCCCTTGTTGACATTGTTTGTATTAATATACTTAGTTTCCAAATTTATATTAATGTGTTTAATTTGCTTAATTTGTTTATATTGGTTAATAAAGTTTCCAAATTTATATTAATGTACTTAATTGCCCCATTCATCAATTTGCACTCAAGAGAGCCAAAAGGTCTTTGCTGGTCTTCTATGAAGGAGATTTTTTTTTTTTTTTTTATATATAACATACGAAGGAGATTTAATTTTACAATCAATATGTTGATATTGTTTCTAATAATCTACTTTCCTGATTTATATTCTCAGATTTATATTATAAAATTTTGCCAATCTAGTTTCCTAAAAAGGCCTTGTTTATATCAATAATCATATAAATATTTTTGAATTTTGTAAGATTTTAAAACATGATTCTGATTTATAAAGGGATATTTTAAAATTATTGTATATTTTTTTTTGTAGAGAAAGTTATTGTACATTTATTATTAGGGATTAGTGTTTGTTTTTTTTTTTTTTTGGTGAATTGTATTTGTCCTTTTAAAATGATAGAATTGTGCTATTTTACTCAAAACTACTATTTTATAGTGAAAGAAACAGAAATCATAGAGGAATAAAATTATAGATTTTTTTAATTTAAATATTTAATAAAAAGTAATAATTCAAATTAACATGGCTGCTTTTTAAAAGGATAATAACTAAAGGAAGAATTTCAAACATAATTGAAGTACTGGGTTTTTTATTTTAATCAACGTTAATGGAGAAGATTTCAAAATTTAAATCAATACATTTAAGGGAAGAAACGTTCAACATTATGAGGCATTGTATGGACGGAGTTGTCGTACTCCTACTTGTTGGACTGAGGTGGGTGACAAAGAGAGATTTGGGCCGGATTTTGTGCAAGAAACTACAATACAGATTGAAATGATCAGAGAAAAGCTTAAAAAGGCAAAGAATCGGCAGAAAAGTTACTATGATAATAGACACAGACCGCTGGAATTTGAAAAAGGTGATCATGTATTTGTGCGGTTATCTCCAGTCACGGGTGTTGGTCGTGCATTGGGTGTGAGGAAGCTGAGTCCTCGATTTATTGGGCCGTATCAGATAATGAAAAGAGTGAGATTAGTTTCCTATCAGCTTGCCTTGCCCCCACAGTTGTCGAACCTACACGATGTTTTCCATGTATCGTAGTTGCGGCGTTATGTCCCGGATGAATCACATGTGGTGATACCGGATGATATTGAAATTCGGGAGAATTTAAAGACTCATGTAGGCCCTATTGATGTCCTTGACCGCAGTGAAAAGAGGCTGAGAAGCAAAAATATTCCAATGATAAAGATTCAATAGGAAGGACGTACACTTGAGGAGGCTACTTGGGAACGGGAGGACGAGATTCTCCAGCAGTATCCTGAATTAGCGAACATGTATGGTTTAATTTTGCGAACAAAATTTCAAAAATGAGGGGTGAATATAACACCTCACATTTCTAAAACACATATTAATATATTAAATATGGATTAAAGGGAAGGATTAGTGAAAATCCTAAAAATTAGGTCAAAATACAAAGGAAGGGTAAAACAATAATTAGCAAAACACATAACCCTAGGAAGGTAAATTGAGTAGGAGGTCTCAAATGATAAAAAAAATCCTGGAAATGGATTCAGAACGAAAAATTGAGTGGTTAGGAAAGTTTCGAAAAATTCGGTGAATAGTGTTTTTACCGGATAAAAATACTGCGGTACAGTTGCACCGTAAAGCGTGCCGATTGAATTTTGATCTCTAGGTTTTGAATACAAGTTATAAATGGTATATAAGACTAGGAAATATGATTTCTGATGAAAATTGACAGAAATTAGTGAGTTTGGGGAAGCGTGCCTACGGCGCGCGTAACAGCTTAAAACTGCAATTTCTCCGAACGACCAGAAAACTCCGGATTCATCTGATCAAGGGAAATTAAAGGACAATAGTTTATGTTAAAAATTAGAGCTTCTAAATAGGTTATGAAATTATGGACGTTTAGTGGGATCGGAGGGAGTTTTGAATTAGTTTGAAATCGAGTGAGGTGGCGGTGGGGCCCACCTCACTTAAGTCACTTAACTCCACTTGTCAAGGACTATTCATCATCACCATCACACCCTCTGTCTCTTAAGATTTATTTTTCTTACACCGGTGTAAGTTGATCTTCTACTATATATATATATATATGGGTTTAGCGGATGTACAGTGAATGCACCTAAGGACTGGTGCAGTCATATAAAACTACGTTGTTTTATAGTGTGAAAGCATTAAATATGAGGAATTATAACCATGCAAAGACAGAATTAAATATAAAGCATTGAATATGGAAAATCATAACCACACAAAGTTAACAAAAAAAAAATATAATATTTCCATTTTCTACAATTAATTTTGAACACAAACTTCCTTTATCCCAACCAAAATGACGTATTTTTTAGGTGACTGCACCAATGCTTATATGCACTCATATTACAAATCATTTTGCCCATATATATATATATATATATATATATATATATATATATATATATATATATATATATATATAGGATCCTTTGACACCATTGTCAATTTTCAAATTTGACACCTCATCTGAAAGCCGTTAGATCAAAAAAGATCAACTGTGTCACACGCTTACAAATCAGAGTAGTTGATCTTTTTTGATCTAACGGATCTCAGATGAGGTGTGAAATTTATCTGAAATTTGACACTGGTGTCAAAGGATCCTACCTTATATATATATATATATATATATATCATTTTTTTAAAAGAAATGGATTTTGGATAAAGAACTAAAAATTCCGAAGAAAAAAAAAACTGAAAATGTAACAATTAACTTGTCTTTATATTTCATGTTTCACTTGAAAAAACCCAATCTGTGTTTTAAAAATCATTAGACAAAGTTCAATTACTAGAAGTAAGTAATACATTTCTATAACAAATTAAGTTGAATGTTATAATGTCCTTGTTGTGCTTTCTATCACATGATATAT
This sequence comes from Gastrolobium bilobum, assembly GCF_033153095.1. Classification (NCBI taxonomy): domain Eukaryota; kingdom Viridiplantae; phylum Streptophyta; class Magnoliopsida; order Fabales; family Fabaceae; genus Gastrolobium; species Gastrolobium bilobum. The sequence goes on along the minus strand of NW_026897420.1, from coordinate 320,954 downwards.
ATTCGAACAAATAAGTAATATGATAGATTAGAAATCAATATTATTAAAACATTCATGAGTAGTGTAACACTAAGTTTCAAAGATCAAAAAGAAGTTTAGATCCTCCATAATTTGAAAAGTCATTAAATACTTCATCAAGAATTTAAATATTTTGTAGGTTTAGCATTCAAAAGCACCTCTAAACTCTCTCATAAATGCGACCAACACACTAAGTGGCATTCTCTTTTCAATACTTTATTTATTATTGTTTAAAATCTTTGCTACTTCCACTAATTAAGGGTGTTCATGGTTCAATTTTCTTGTTGAACCAAACTAAATTGGAAGAAGTAATTTAATTCTAAGAAGTCAATTCATTTAGGGAAATAATAATCTTATGTTACATAAGATTGTTATCTTATGCATAAGACACAAAGTAAACGTGAGACCCATTTTAAATTTTTTTTCTCTTCCTTATTCTCTCTCCTCTCTCCTCTCTCCTCTCTATGTGTGTGTAGGAGATAGCTCTTCTCCTATGCAACATGAGAAAAGACAATCCCATTGATTTATTAGTTCATTTTAGTTCTGAACTAGTTTTGAATTGATTTTAAATCAGTTAATAACTAGTGTATTACCTGTGCGTTCCACAGAGAGAGAAAAAAAGAAATCGGATTGTTTGTCTTGTAAAAGTTAATGCAAATCGTAAAAGTATATCACTGTATTTTAGCTTATCATGTAGTCGCTCAAAAATTACAAAGTTTGACTCGGCTTCTTTCAATATTTCTCAGAGATCGCCTTTCATTTATCACAATCAGATTTACAAAACTTTTTTGCAAGGATTTGTGTCCTTAGTATTTGGAATTTTACAAATTTGTATTTACAAAAATTGAAATTAGATTTAGGAATTTAACTATAAAAGAAGAAAAATGAAATTTTAATTTAATTACTATCTATCTATGTTTTCTATAGTTGCCTCTAAATCGACTATCTGAGGTGTGTGTATTTATGACATATGTATTATATGAAGAGTTGGCAAATATTTGAGTTAGTACGTTTAATTCTAATAAACACTTCGTAGTTGAAGTTGAATAAGGTAATATCAAAAGACCATTCATTAGCTTAATTGCATAAGTATAAATAATTATTCTCAAAATTAACATATATATATATAAGCATATATTTAATGTATTGTATTTAATCTCAATAATACTTCAACTTTACCAATAATAATTTGGGGAAAAATATGAAAAGTCAACTACTTATTACTGGGTTAGAAACAACTAATCATAAATAACATTAAAATAATGATATACTCCAAAACATTGAATGATCATTCCTTAAAATTGAGTCCAAGAATTTGTGTCCGTAGTATTTGAAATTTTATAAATTTGTATATACAAAAATGAAAAAAAAAAAAGTTTATGGGCAAATAACATGAACTACAAAGAGAAACATTGTGTACTAAAACTAATTTTTTAAAACTTCTAACAAAATAATCATTAGTTCGATCGTTTGTAAACCCAAAAAATTAATTAATCCCAATAGACATAATAATAAATATTATTAATAATGTGAATTACGAAGAGACACATAATGTATTAAAACTTATTTTTTAAAGCATATAACAAAATAATCATTGGTTCGTTTATTGATCCAAAAATTTAATTAATCTTAATAGATATAATAATAAAATTTATTAATAGACTTAATAATTTTCGATGCAGAAAGTAGATGTATTATTAATATGCTTAATAATTAGCTATGCAAAAAGTAGTGAGATTAATACAGTTGTTTGCCACCAAAAAATGCTAAAATCTTTTCCAACCTATGAAGTTTAAAATTTGAATTTGAAAAGTTATTTAAAAAGGAAAATTTTTAAAATAATTTCAAGTGTGAACATAAAGTGGATATTGAATGAGAGAGTGACACATCGGCAAATTTCCCAAAAAATGATAAACATGCAATTAAAGTGGATATTGAATTTTTTTTCTTTCATAACCAAGGAACTAAAAAGTTTAGAACCCATAAAATAAAAGTCAGAGACATTGATTTAAAAACTTTATAAAAGGAAAACAAAATAATTAAGATCTTGCGTCGTTTGACTTAAAGTCTGTTTCCAAAAAATTTATTTAAAATGTATGTGTGTCTTTAAATTTTTCTATAATATGTATTTTACAAAACCATTTTATTTTTAAATTTTTTTGAAAAAACCTCAATTTATTTCCTTTATTTTTGTTCCTTCATTTTATAGATATTTTTGTTCCTTCGTCACTTTCAAATGCTAACTATAATCCAAATACATACAAAATTATTAAAACAAATTATTATTAATTGTTAAATTAACAAAATATCAATATTCTATCATATTATAAAGATCTGCGTTGTTTAAAAAAGGCAATATCTTTTTACCAAAAAAATAAATAAATAAGCAATATCTTAATAGAAGGAACTATAATTTCATCACAAATCAGGATGAAGTGAGATTCCCCAAAATCTTTGAGAAGCTAATGTAGTTTATTCCAATAACAGTATATAGCAATAAAATATGTAAACATAAAGATGGAAACTAATCTCAAATTCTAATAAATATATAAATTAATTGAAATGTTATCATCGAAAATATATATGGTCGTATTAAATTAAGTTTGAAAAATAGAATACAAATGAAAAGCAAAATGGCTGTTGGAGTTAAGAGCAGAACCGAGGTTCAGTGAGTTGCGACTCTGCTTGATTGCATTTATGGCTGGTTGGATTTTCAAAGTTTCGTTCAAATGAATAATTTTTATTTTTTCTTGTAATGGACCTTTGAAAATCGAACCAACAATGAAAGGAATCCAGCAAATGCACCGACAGCCAGCACGCAGAAATATATCTATATATCGATACATATATATGTGGGGTTGCTTGAGGATGCGGCCACGTACGTGTTTATGGGGGTGCTTGAGTACCTAAATAAAGGTGAAATATGCATTTCACCCACGCAACTCTGGATAAAATGTATGAACCAAGGGGAAAAAAACAATATGTGTGTGTCCCAAACATGGTTGTTAAGATCGCGTGTGAAATCGCAGGATCGTTCGTTCCTACGTTTTTTCCAATTGCTACGATTCAAATCGTAAGTAGAATCATTTTCTTCTTCAGTTGTGTGAGATCGTTGTGCAAGAACGTGGAATCGGTGGGATCATACAATCCCACCATTTTTGCGATTCAACTCAGATAGCTTCAAATGTCCAGATCCATCTCACTTCGTCTTTGTGTTCCATTATTCTTTGCATTTTCTGGAAGCTTTTTACTTGTGTTTCGCTGATACTGGCATCATTGCCTTGAAGCACTTGAACGTTGGCTCTTTTGCCCCATCACCTTATAAGCTTTGCACTTCAGACACCATGAAGAAAAGGACTCGGCGCTGTGCTATTAAGAAAATGACTTGGTGCTTCAAGCGCGGAAGGAAGAATGGGCTTGGCTCATGGGTCTATACTCTACACTGAAGAGGTGGAATCGAAGGAAACGGGGTTCACTCGAGTTCGTTGGACCCAAAGCAAAGGTTGGTCCACTCAAGCTTGTACGAGTCGCTCTGAACGAACCTTCCTCGAGAGGTAATGGGGTTCCGCCACTTGCGTAATAAAAATCTTTAGTTCTTTACCAACGCCTTTGAATATGCGCGTGGAAGCGGTGGAGCGCATGGACCATACAGTATTAATTAAATATTTTAAAATAACTCAGATTTGTTATGTGGACCAAAGTGGCGAATATAAAAATTAAATTATATATATTATATACTTTAAAGGGTAATGTTAAGTTAAAACAAAGTTCATACTATACCAGGTAGCGATGATAATGGTCAACTGCAATATCCCCATTATTTTTGTCGAGTAATTTGATTATTTATATAATTTTAATATTTTACATACACAGTTACGATCTTACGATCCGTATCGATATTGCGATTTACGATATTTTTATCCCTTCCTGATCTTAAGTAAGATCTCGATCTTAACAACATTGGTCCCAAAAATCAAATACACTTAGAGATAAGAGGTTGCACGTGTTTGTGTGTGTGTCCCAAAAATCAAATATACTTAGAGATAAGAGGTTGCACTACATTCTTTTGTGCTTGCTAGTTCTTTAAAATGGTCCAATCTAAAATATAATCAAAGTCATAACCTAAAATATATCAAGCAAGTCAAAATAGATGGAGAAAAAATTACACTTGGGTGAAGAGATGAAAAAAAATATTGCAAAATTTACGTATTTTATAATATATCATGCCCAAAGATACTTTTACAAAATAATATCAACACAACTCTGCAATTTATTTATTTTATAATATTCAAAAAATGAAAAGAATTGTGGAGAAAATATTTTTAGAAGAAAAGCAGATAGAGAATTGTTCTGCCTTGGGCAGATGTGTCCGACTGTAGGTCGGGTATTTGATGTTTGATCTAGGGCTCTCTCTCTAGATACCTATGAATTAGGTATCTTGGGGACAGCGAATCATCACACACTATATAATGGCCGCAGCCTGAAGGGGTATGTGTGTGCACTGTCGTGATTGCATAAAATAGGGTTAGAGAGATCAGCCATACCTGTGGTCTTTAGCTCCTATTTATAGAGCTTACCTTTGGGCTTGTGTTGGTTGGGCTTCTTGTAGTCGTGGGCCTTTCCTCGGTCCATAACAGTTGCCCCCCAGCCCGGTAAACTGAGTCTTCAGGTTGCCGGGATGTCCAAGTCAAGCCGATTGCTGTATATGCTTTAGCTTGTACGTTGGTCATCTGGCCGTTGTGTTTGTTACTTCGGCTCCGAGAAGGAGAGCTTTCCTAGGTTTCTACAAGCATTACTGTATCCGGGGTGTTCTATTTCCAATTTCATCTGGTCACTGTGTCGGGTTCTCGGTCCTGCGTCCCTCTTAGACTAGAAACTTGGTCACTTATTTTGGCAGCGTAGAGAATGATTGTACTAACTGCTGTCTGATGATTGCTTTGAAGTGGGAAACGATTTCCTTTCCACCTAATGATTACTTTTCCACGTACTCCCTTCCAATAGGCACGACGTGTGGCATGGTGCGTTTCTCGCCGCCTTGGCATTTATTGCTTCTGAAAAAATGTCTTTCAACTGTCATGTCCACCATATAATTACCGCAATGCCCCTGCCCTTTGGCTTTCGCGGGTTTAACCTTTCGATTTCAACCCCCATATTACCATTTTCAGTTTTTCAGACCATTTGCCTCTTTCATCGTCCATTTTTCCTGTTTTTTCGTCCAGAATCGTTTGCCAGTATCCACATCATTTTCCTTCGGCGTTCACCATCTTCTACGTTTGCCAATTCCCAGTTTACTCAATGCCATTTTCCGCAGGTACTTTCCTTTGGCATTTCTTTCCTTTCTGTCGCATTCTCCGTCAATTTTTTAACTTGGCCATTGTCTTTGGTTTTACAGTGCTTCATTTATTCCAGACTTACTTGCTTGCTTCTTTCCTTTGCATGTGCCAACCTGCATTTGTGACGCATCATGCTGTTTTTGTCTGATTAAATTCTCTGTACTAGTCTTGCATTGATTATATAAGCTTATCTGCTGTCCATTCACTTCCTACGCACCCTGCTTTGAATAATTTCTTATATGGGTGAAAGACATTATATTATTCGAGGACGACCCTCTTGCCCACGCATCTTCGGTCATGGTGATGAGATTGATGCCGAAGAAGAAGAATGACACGCATAAGAAGAGGAAAGGTTTATCCAGAGCCTATCTCCTGGTCCGAGGTATTGGTTGTATGGCAGGCCTCGAACCGAGGAAGAAACTCAGGCTGCTTTGCTAGGCGGATATCGAGGTGGTGGCCATAGGGGAGCCTCTTCATCTCATTCTTCGGTCCGTGGTCGTAGGGGGGTCTTCGAGGCAGACGGGCTTCCTCTCGCCCTTCAGCCCGGGGTCGAAGTTGGGGTCCCCGTAACCTAGGCAACCCATCCAGGACAACTTCGTCCTCTCTTCCCTTATATTCTACCCCGGTCCATGCTATTACATCTGCCCCCTTTCTGAATCCAAGTGTGAGAGTTCCTTCTCGCTCAAATATTATCAATCCTGAGCCTTGTTTTAACTGTGTATACATTAGTGCTCAATTTGTGGAGAGGGGGAATGACTTCATGGCCAACCTAGTTTTGGGCAGCTGCTCACACACCCCGGGTTCGCCAACCCCTGCTCCTATTTTTGAATCTGACGACTCTAGTTCCTCTGACATGAGTTTGTTTAATTCGGGTACGTATCCTTTGTGCTACGTGCTATTCTTGCTTTTTAATCCTCCATTTTACTGTTCTATGTATTTATGTAGTCACATTCTACAAAATCGAATGCGAATATCGCTTCCTTTAGCCAAGGTCCAGAGGCCGGGATGAGTACAGCCGAGAAGGGTTCTGCACCCGTCATCGATAATCTTCGTACTCAATATCCATGGGTTACAGAATAGGTGCTGAGCTTTGCATCCGAGATGTCAACTGAAGAAGTGTCTGGGCTTCCCATCGGCAACCCGGTTGATTTTAATACGTTCGTTCCTGCAGATGACGAACCTGTTTGTTCAGGTCGGAACCCTGAAGAGCCACACTCTTTTTTCTTCTATCGAGATTTGGTGACAAAGATTGGGATTCGGTTTCCCTTCTCCCCGTTTAAGATACAACTCCTAAATCACCTGCTACTCACGCCAACCCAGATTCATCCCAATGGCTTGGGCTTATATTGTTGCTTTTGAACAACTGTGCGACTCTTTGTCCCTTCCATGTACTGTTCCCCTGTTTTTGCATTTTTTTACCATTTACACTCCACGTACCGGCTCGGAACCTCCTGAACTCTAGGGGTAGAGTAGCATTCGAGGCCGAGTTAGCAAACCCTCCCGAAGGCTATTTTCTGTGTACAACGATTCTTTCAAGGGCTTCAAAGCCTATTTCTTTAAAGTGGTGGCCGATGTGGGAAAGAGGCCATGGTTCATTGGTGATAATGGAGAACCCATCTTTCCCCTCTACTGGACTCTGGATCACCACTGTCGCAAGCCTGCCGACTTCAAGCTGAGGCTGTCACAAGAAGATAAGGATAATGCCAAGACTTTGCTGGCCCATGTGGGTTCCAAGGGTCATCTAAGTGCAGCCTCTTTAGTAGCCAAATCTCATTCCACCCCAGAGCCTACCAGTATGCTTTGCGCTATTTAAATCCTTGCTACTTATGTTATTTTCCTGTTACTGTTATAACTTGTTTTTATTTGCAGATTCCGACATGAATTTTGATGAAGAAGAGGAAGGGCCAGGTCCGGATTATATTTTTTCCTTAACAGGTCAAGCCTCTGCTCCGCCTGCACCCCCGGCGAAGAGACCTAGGACAGCCAGCCCAGTTGCGGCAGCTTCCACCTTGGCTTTGAATTCTGGCGTCTCCATCCTGGATCTAACTGACGACTGCAAGAATACAGAGACTGATGCAAATCTAGCTCCTCTGACCTCGGCTAGTGGAGGCGGAACGCATGCCGTGATAACTCTTCCTCGGGGTACTCCTGCTCCCGCCGCTCTCCCAAGCGGACTTAGGAGGGGAGCGTTGTGGGACTCAGGAGTAACAGCCGAGTTCCGGGGTGTTGTCCGTCCTCCTTCTTCATTTTTTGGTTCTGGAATTATCTCGAGAGCCGAGTTGGAAGAACTCCAGAAGGCCGAGCTTTATACTTTCAAGACTACCTCAATGGTGAAACCATATTCCTTGCTGCTTGAAAAACATTCTGAAACTATTTCCGAGCTAGATGAGCTCTGTGTGAGGTATGTTAAAGTTGTTCTTGTCAATGAGGAATTAACAAATAATTCTGTTGAATTAAAGACTTCTTTGGAGAACTCCCAGGCAGACCTGAAGTTTATTTCTGACGCCGTCGGCGTTACCCATGGTAAGGATAACATCGTAAAGCGGTTCAAAGATCAATCCGACGCGCTGGAGGAGAAGGATTTAAAGGTTGCCGGGTTGACTGCTGAGATTGATAAGTTTAAGTCGGATCTTCAAAATTTGCAAACAGCTTATGATTTTAACCGATCCGCTCTTCAAAAGGCCGCCATAAGTGCCTTCAAAAATGGTGATAACCAGGTAAGGTATTTTAACCCTGAATTCCCCTTAGGGCTCGACCAGCTTGACTGCTTTGGCTATGTTCGTGGCAGGGTTTATTTTCCCCCTCCTTCATCTAATCAGAGCCTGCCAGAAGGTAGCACCTCACAAGTTGGGATTACTCCAAGGGTTGAGGCAGCTGGAACCAATGCGGGGATAGAGGCAGCTAGAGCCGAGTTTGAGGCAGAGATGAGGGAAATGATGCATAACCACGGTGCAGAGTGAAGAGCCGGAATGCCGGTTTTGACTTGTAATTTTCCTGTTTTTTGCTTTCTGACCATTTTGAGGACTCCTTCTGTTTAAAAACATCTTTAACTGTTACGGTGAATTTGGCTTTATGCCCTTGTTAATGTGTGTGATTGATGTGCACCGATATTTGTTTGTTTGACTGGCCCCCTTATTTTTGTAAGGATGTTAGGGAAGTAAGGGCGTCCCCTTAATTTCCCTCCTTAGCTTGATAGGCCAGCATGAACCTTTCAGGCCACTTGCCCGTAGCAAGAGGTTCAAATACCTCGACGTTGATAGCTGGGCTAGAACTCAATCTCGCCCCTAGGCAAGAGGTTCAAAATACCTCGACGTTGATAGCCGGGCTAGAACTCCATTCTTTCCCTTTAGGCAAGAGGGTTCAAATACCTCGACGTTATTGGCCGGGCTAGAACTCCAACCTTGCCCTTAGGCAAGAGGGTTCAAATTCCTCGACGTTATTGGCTGGGCTAGAACACCAACCTTGCCCTTAGGCAAGAGGGTTCAAATACCTCGACGTTGTTGGTCGGGCTAGAACTCCAACCTTGCCCTTAGGCAAGAGGATTCAAATACCTCGACGTTATTGGCCGGGCTAGAACTCCAACCTTGCCCTTAGGCAAGAGGGTTCAAATACCTCGACGTTATTGGCCGGGCTAGAACTCCAACCTTGCCCTTAGGCAAGAGGGTTCAAATACCTCGACGTTATTGGCCGGGCTAGAACTCCAACCTTGCCCTTAGGCAAGAGGGTTCAAATACCTCGACGTTATTGGCCGGGCTAGAACTCCAACCTTGCCCTTAGGCAAGAGGGTTCAAATACCTCGACGTTATTGGCCGGGCTAGAACTCCAACCTTGCCCTTAGGCAAGAGGGTTCAAATACCTCGACGTTATTGGCCGGGCTAGAACTCCAACCTTGCCCTTAGGCAAGAGGGTTCAAATACCTCGACGTTATTGGCCGGGCTAGAACTCCAACCTTGCCCTTTAGGCAAGAGGTTTCAAATACCTCGACGTTATTGGCCGGGCTAGAACTCCAACCTTGCCCTTAGGCAAGAGGGTTCAAATACCTCGACGTTATTGGCCGGGCTAGAACTCCAACCTTGCCCTTAGGCAAGAGGGTTCAAATACCTCGACGTTATTGGCCGGGCTAGAACTCTAACCTTGCCCTTAGGCAAGAGAGTTCAAATACCTCGACGTTATTGGCCGGGCTAGAACTCCAACCTTGCCCTTAGGCAAGAGGGTTCAAATACCTCGACGTTATTGGTCGGGCTAGAACTCCAACCTTGCCTTTAGGCAAGAGGGTTCACATACCTCAGATTTAATCTCGGAAATGAAGTTCTGGAACACATGATTTATTCAATTTATTGAACTTGAGATTTGGACTACAATTGAAGTTCAAAAAAATTTCAACTAAAATATTTCTTCAGTTTGTTGGCATTCCAAGTCCTTTTGACCTGCTTCCCCTGTGGGGTCTCTAGCACGTAAGCTCCTTTTGATAATTTAGCTTTAATTTTGTATGGTCCTTCCCATCTTGGAGCCAATTTTCCTTCAGTTGCATTTCGTCCTCCGATATCTGCCCTTCGAAGAACCAGCTCTCCCATAACGAATGATCGCGGCTTTACCTTTTGTTGAATCGGTTTGCCACGAGCTGTTTTGCTGCAACATTTTTGCAATGAGCAGTGACCCGAGCTTCATCTATCAAATCCAACTCCACAGCTAATTTTTTATTGTTTTCTTTTTCATTTTGCGATAAAGCTTGGACCCTTCGCCATGACGGTTCTCCTAACTCCACCGGGATCATGGCCTAGGTACATTAGGTTAACCCGAACGGGCTTTCTCCAGTAGAAGTTTGCATCGTGGTTCTGTATCCGCATAGTACATACTATAGTTCTTCTATCCACTTCCCCTTGGCACATTGTTCTATCCTTTTGCGTAACCCGGCTATGATGACCTGGTTCGCCGCCTCGGCTTGGCCGTTAGACTGGGGATGTTCTACAGAAGCAAAACGATGCCGAATGTGAAGATTTTCCATTAATTCTTGGAAAGTTGTGCTTGTGAACTGGGTCCTGTTGTCGGTAACCACCTCGGCTGGAATCCCAAACCTGCAGATCAAATTCCTTTCAAAGAAGCGCTGCACCCTTGCCGTGGCAATTGTTGTTACTGGCTCTACTTCTATCCATTTGGTAAAGTAATCGACAGCCACTATTAACCATTTTAACTGTCCTTCAGCCGCTGCAAATGGGCCCAATAGGTCCATCCCCCACTTAAAGAAAGGCCATGGAGCCGTGATCAAGCTTAACTCTTCTGGTGGTGCCAGCAGGTTCTTACCGTGCTTCTGGAATTGATCGCAATTCTGTACGTGCTCCTTTGCGTCATGACCCATGGATGGCCAAAAATAGCCTGCTCTGAGAGCTTTCCGGGCTAGTGCCTTGCCCCCGACGTGCTGGCCATTTATCCCCTCATGGATTTCAGATAGGACGTATTTCGCCCTATCCGAGCTTAGACACTTTAGCAGGGGGAATAGGCTCCTTTCCTGTACGGTTGCCCTTCTACCATTGTGTACAATGCGGCATCCTTAACCAACTTCCGAGCTTCCTCCTTTTGGGGGGAGCGTCCCGTTTTCTATGTAATCAATGATGGTGCCACGCCAATCTTTGCCTTCGGTTATCTACATGACACATGTAGGTTCTGGGATACTCTGCTCAACCACCATTCTGCGATTTCCCCAACCTTTAGTGCTTGCTAGCTTTGACAGTATGTCAGCCCTGCTATTTTCATTCCTTGAAATATGACTGACCTCCACTTTTTCGAACTCCGCTATTAACTGCCTTGCGGAATCCAAGTATTTTGCCAACAACGGTCCCTTAGCTTGGTAGCTGCCTGCAATCTGGGAGGTGACCAGTTGCGAATCACTATAGATTTGTAGTCTCCTTGCTCCGAGCTCCTTGGCCTGCTGAAGCCTGGTTATGAATGCTTCATATTCTGCCTGATTGTTTGGTGTTTCAAAGTTCATTTGCATGGAGTATTCAACCGAAACCCCTTCCGGGTTCTCAATAATTACCCCGGCTCTGCTACCTTTGGAGTTTGAGGACTCATCCAAATAGATTTTCCAGGTGTCTGGGTTTGTTGAGCTCTCCTTTTGGATTGAAGTAAGCTCCCTGATAAAATCTGCCAATGCTTGAGATTTGATTGCCTTTCGGCTTTCGAAAGCTATATCAAATTCTGATAATTCCACAGCCCAAGCCATCATTCTTCCTGCTAAGTTGGGCTTATGCAAAATTTGCCGAATTGGCAAGTCTGACCTGACTACAATCTAGTGTCCTTGGAAATATGCTCTAAGCCTTCTAGCCGAGATTAGTAAGGAGAAAGCAACCTTTTCTAACTTCTGATAACGGAGCTCTGCTCCCTGCAAGAGCCGACTTACGAAGTAAATCGGTTGCTGCCCCTCTTCATTTTCTTGGACCAGGACCGAGCTAACAACAACATCTCCCACAAAAAGATACATTATCAATGGCTCCCCTTCTCTTGGACTAGATAAGACTGGTGGTGATGCTAGCTGCTTTTTAATTTCTTGGAATGCCGCCTCACTTTTCGAAGTCCAGCCATATTGCACCTCTTTTCGTAACAGTTTGAAAAAAGGTAGTGCCGTTTCTGCAGACCGAGGTAAAAACCTATTGAGGGAAGCTAGCCTTCTAGTCAACTGTTGGATCTCCTTTTTGCTGTCCGGGGCGTTCATTTCCAGCACGGCTCTGCACTTGTTCGAGTTAGCTTCTATGCCCCTGTGAGTCAGCATGAATCCTAGGAATTCTCTTGCAAGGACTCCAAAAGCACATTTAGCCGGGTTTAACCGAATGTTGTGCTGCCACAGTTCGTTAAAAGTCTGCTCTAGATCTTCAATGTGCATTGCTGAATTAATCGATTTGACTATCATGTCGTCTATATACACCTCCACATTCTTGCCGAGCTGATCCGCGAATACCTGATTCATCATTCTTTGGTAGGTGGCCCCCGAGTTCTTCAATCCAAAGGGCATCTCATTATAACAATAGTTTGCCTTCTCTGCGATGAAAGCAGTTTTCTCTTGGTCTTCGGGGTGTAGTGAGATCTAATTATACCCCGAATATGCATCCATGAAGGATAACATCTGGAACCCGAATGAGTTGTCAACGAGCTGATCTATATTGGGCATGGGGTATGCATCTTTGGGATATACCTTATTCAGGTCAGTGTAGTCCGTACACACCCTCAATTTCCCATTTTTCTTTTTTACCATCACCACATTAGATAGCCAGGTTGTGTATTGTATTTCTCTGATGAATCCTGCTTCCAGCAACTCCCTCACATGATCTTCCAGTACTTGCCGACGTTCCGCGCTGAGCTTCCTTTTCTTATGGGCTACCAGCTTAGATCCCGGGTATACTGCGAGCTTGTGACAACAAAAATGAGGGTCCACTCCAAGTATCTCTGAGGATTTCCAAGCAAAGACGTCCACATTCCTTCTTAGACACTCAGTAAGTCGAATTTTGTCCTCATTCGCCAGCCCCTTTCCGATTTCGGCTGCTTGAGTTTCTTCTCCAATGACTACCTCCTCCAGCTCTCCATCGGGTTCCGGCCTCGGGATCTGAGTTTCATCCCTCATGTCTAACTCCACCAAGTTAATCGATGTTGTTCCCTTCTTCCCCGAACTATCCTGCTTATTATTGGGGTTCACCGCGGCAGGAGTCTTAAGGTTATTTTCTACTGCTCTAACTGACTTAAAAAAGCAGTCCCGAGATTCTTTTTGATCCACAGCAATGGTGATGATCGTGTTCTTGAGCTTCTGATGCTTGGTGGAGACCAGCATATCCCAATCGTGGATAGTTGGCCTTCCCAAAATTACGTTATACTCCGACGAGAAGTCAGCTACTATGAATCTTACCCTTTCCGACTTGTAGGCCTCCTTTGTTCCCAAGGTAAGCCTCAGGTCAATGTACCCCTTAGGGATAGTATCACGGCCATTGAATGCAATCAAAGCCGTGTTGCAGAGTTTCAAATCTTCCACATCCAGGTTCATTTTCTGTAATGCCTGCCACAGAATTATGTCGGCACATCTGCCGTTATCCACGAATATTTTCTTGACTTTACAGTTGACTAATGTACCGGTGATAACTAACCCGTCAACGTGTCCCGGCATGACGTCCTCCAACTCTTTCTTAGTAAAAAATAGTAGTGGTGCTTCCGGTTCGGCTTCTTTAAACTTAGGCCGCTCTCGTATCGAAAGCACCTCTCTTAAGTACTTCCTCCTGGCATTCATGGTATCACCTCCTCCACCAAAACCCTCGCTAATAACATTGCATTCAAATTCAAGTTCTATGAATTCATCTTCTTCTTTGGCCGGCTTCTTAACTCGACCCTCATCCCTGAACTTCTTTTCCCGGGACGGGATGGCAAGCCGTCTTCCTCTCCTCTTCTTATTATACTTCCATCCCTGAGTTCTTATCAAATACTGGCGCAACTTTCCTTCTCTGATATATCTTTCAATTGCGTCTCTAAGATCCCAGCATTCATCGGTTGTGTGACCAGGGCCATCGTGGAACGCGCAATATCAAGATTGGTCCAGATTGGCTGGATTCAATAATGGTTGTGGCCCATCCACCCTCTTCATTTCGGTGGATGCTACCTCCCTCCAAATTTGGGATCTGGACGAATTCAGAGGTGCATACCTGTCCAATCTTACTTTTGTTGAAACTTTTTCTTCTGGCCTTTTACCCCATAAATCATTTTGCCTTTGATTTCCAAGTTTTTCCATCTGGCCGTGGTGTTGTCTTGGGTCTGCATTTTCAATCTCCATCTGTTCGAGCTCCAAATATTTTTTGGACCGTGCAGTGAACTCAACTAGAGTTCGGACTAGGTCTTTGTATACGGATTTAGCCAACCTGGAGGACCTGTGTAGGCAGGCGATGAACAAATGTAAATGAACATTCTCAGATAGCCCGGGAACTTGTAAGGCGGCCATTTTGAAGCGGTCCAAATACTTCTGCAAGGTTTCACCGGGCTGTTGCTTTATTTTTCCCAGTGCAAATTCGGGTTGCGGCTGTTTTTTACTCGTAGCCAAATTCAGGAAGAATCTACCTCCGAACTCTTCAAATGATCTGATGGATCCCGCCGGTAGAGATGAAAACCATGATTGAGCTGCTCCTGTCAGCGTGGATGCAAATAATCGGGTTATCAACGGCTCTTCAATTCCCTTAATGTACATTGCCGTATCAAAGGCATCCAAATGCACTTGGGGATCTTGCGTCCCATCGTATTTTGGAATTTCAAATAAGTTGAGGTTCTCAGAAAATGGTGCATCCACGATCTCGTCCATGAAGGGGTTGTCAGTGTGTTTCACCCTGTGATACTTCCTCCTATAGACCCCGAATACGTCGTTCGGGTTTGGGTTCCGGGATGGGCGTCTCCAATCTGAAGATTGGGGGTTCTCTCCCAGCCTTTCCGGTTGTCTTACGACGTTGTGAACTTCGGGTCCTTGATTGTGAACCACATTGGGTATGCTCCTTTGAGGCCGGCCTTTGACATTTCCAATTCCTCTCACCCGAGTCCGGGTCCCATTAGGATTCGCCTGGGTGCTTGAGATCCGCAGGTCATTCATGACCCGTGTTATAGCTCGTTCCGGGTCGGGTTTGCGGCTCGACCTACTCGAGCCTCCAACTCTCGCATCTGTCTGGCACCTTCCTCCCTTTCAAGCCCGTGTCTTCGCTCTATCTCTTCCATTCTCCGGAGTATCGCGGCAACAACCAGATCTGTCACTCGAGAATCACCAACTGCTCCATTTGGTACATGCACAACATCCACCATTTGTTCCTCCATTGGTTGTAAACCTTGCACGTACAGGGCATCCGGATTGACGGTTGGGGTCGATGCCGAATCGGAGTGCACATCTCTAACGTGCACTGCATCGGTATCTATCTGTCGATGATCCAAAGGATTCTCCTTGATTGGAGAGATAGGCTGGATTCTGGAATTCGATCTTGATGGTTGTCGAAATCCACTTCTTGTTGTCCTCACCATCATGGCTTTTAACCACGTGGTCGTGGGTTCGTCCCCACAGACGGCCCCAATGTTCTGCCTTGGGCAGATGTGTCCGACCGTAGGTTGGGTATTTGATGTTGGATCTAGGGCTCTCTCTAGATACCTATGAATTAGGTATCTTGGGGACAGCGAATCATCACACACTATATAATGGCCGCAACCTGAAGGGGTGTGTGTGTGCACTGTCGTGATTGCATAAAATAGGGTTAGAGAGATCAGCCATACCTGTGGTCTTTAGCTCCTATTTATAGAGCTTACCTTTGGGCTTGTGTTGGTTGGGCTTCTTGTAGTCGTGGGCCTTTCCTCGGTCCATAACAAGAATAATGTCATACCTTCCTCTGAGGAAGTACATAAGTACATATCTTAGTGATTTCAAATTATCCCGTCGGCTTTCCTCCAAACAGAGCTGCAAAAAAAATGAAAAATATTACATGATCATCTAATAGAAGAACAACTTGAGAAGATGAAGATAAACGGATAGAGAAGAAAAGAAATATGTGCACAGAAGCTGATTACCAAATTCAAAGCTCTAGTAACGCATATCCTATTTATACACAAAATAATTTCATTTTTTAATAATTAAGCCAAATAGTGGGATATTAATGAGGTTAACAATAACAGATTGATATCAAAACACAGAGTTTGGCCAATGAACATATTGATATATCCTATTTAATGAGTCAGCCGAGTCAGCAAATTGGGCTTATGATACGGGCAAGACTCATCAATGGATGTTTCTATTTTTCATTTAATTTTTGATTTGCATATAATTTCCGTTTCTATTTAGTTCCCATTAAGGGTATATATTATTATTTTTTATTGATATTTTATTATTATTATTATTAACCGACTAAGTGTGAAAAGAAAAGTCATTCATGTGGTCTAAAGCTGACACGTGGCATTTTTTTTCTCATTATCATTATATTATTAACCGGTTTAGTGTGAAAGCGAAACTGGCTCATGGGGTCTAAAGCTGACACGTGGCATTCTTGTCCTCTAGTGATTTCTATCTCCTAGTTATATATAGTTAAATATATAGATTGATTTTTAAAATCAATTCTGAATCTAAATAAAAAAATGAACAGATTGAAGAAAAAAAGAAAATTAAAAAAAAAAACCTATATAAATGATACTTAAAATTAAAAATAAATAAATAATAAAAAAACGTAAGAGAAAAAAGAAAACTAAATTAATAAATAAAAGATGATCAATAGAGATGGAAAAGAAAAATAAATGAAAAGAAGAGAAAAACTGGTTCAGTTCATGAACTGGTTTTCAATTCAAAAACTAGTTTTTAAAAACAGTTCAGTTCAAGAACTGATTTTTAAAAATTAGTTTTTTAAGTGTAGTGTTTTGTGTGATTCTTTTGCATATCCCTAAAATTGGTTTTTAAACCAGTTCTGAACCCAAATGAAAAGTATAAAAATATTGAGAGAAAAAATAAAAACATAAACAATACCATAAATTTGGAAAAAAAGAGAGAGCAATAAACAATTAAAAAATAAAATAAATTAAAAACAAGAGAAAAAAACATAAGAGAAAAAATAAAAGAAAAAGAAAAACCTAAAGAAATAAAATAATAAAAATAAAGATAAATGAAGGAAGAAAATAAATATATAAATAAAAATAAGAAAAAAGAAAAAAAAAACAATTCAATTCATGATTTTTTAAACCAATTCGGTTCTTAAACTGATTTCGAAAACAAGTTTAGTTCCTCAACCAGTTTAATTTAAAAATTGATTTTTCAAAAGCAGTTCTATTCAAGAACTAATTTTAAGACGCAGTTTAGTTCAAGAATTGATTTTTAAAAACCAATTTTTTTAAATATAGTTCAGTTCAGTTTTTTTTGTTTTTTTCACCCCCTACCGCTAATTAACCCGGGCCCACTCTCTCTTAGTGGAATCTAATATTTTCACCTAATAATAAAATCAACAAGTGGGAGTGTATAGTACTTCTATTTGCAGGGAGATAGAGAAGATTCAAAGAAGTTTCGTTTGGGGGACAAGGACAATAGAAGAAGCCACCATCTTTTCAACTAGAGTTCCCAAAGATGAATGGCGGTCTTGGTTTGAAATTCTTGGAACTTATGAATGATTTCTTCCTTCCAAAGAGGACTTGGCATCACTACATGGATCCTGATTAGCTTTGGACGATGGTCCTATATCATAAATATGAGAAAAAAAGATCGAGAGATGGTATCATTGTCACTCATGGTGGGGACTCCAATTTTTGGAGAAATTTGTGTAGAATGTGGAAGACCATGGAGGAAAGATAGTTTGGGAGATTTGTGATGGGCAGTCCATTAAGTTCTGGCAAGATAAATAGTTGTCCCATAGTTACTCACTACAAGATCGTGTTATAAGGGGGGGACCAAATTATTGACCATAATATAACAGTCACCGATATGTTACCCCTGGTGGTGCTTGGAACTATGAAATACTTAAGGAACTTCTTCCTAAGGATGTTATTGTTACTCTCCAAGGCACTAACTCCAAATGAGGCTAATGAGCAAGATAGAAAACTTTGGTATCTAGAGGGTAATAAGACAATTACAGTGAAGGGGTGTTTATGATGTGCTTCTCAAGCAAAATAATGTATTGGTAGAGAAGAATAATCTATGGCCAATTCTTTGGCGCTGGAAGGGTCCACAAAAGGTAAAAATAATGATGTGGAAAGTGATGCACAAGAGACTTCTTACAAGATCCAGAACGACACAGTGGGTGACGCAGATGACATGTGCCCAGTTTACGGCCTAGAAAAGGAGACTATTTCACATGTCATTCAGGACTGTAGTGAAGCTAAATCTTTGTGCCTTAAAATAGTTCCAAGTTATAAAGTTGATGATTTCTTCATAGGAGCTATGGACCAATATCATCAGGGTAATGATACATCAACCCGCTAGTTCTTTTTATGAGGCACAAACGGGAGAATTTTTACTAGAAGCAGAAGAACTACTGAAACTGCGCGAAACTATAACAAGGGTTTATGTACAAAGAACGGGAAAACCTTTATGGCTTGTATCCGAAGACATGGAAAGGGATGTTTTTATGTCAGTAGCAGAAGCTCAAGCCCATGGAATTGTTGATCTTGTAGCGGTTTGAAAAAAGAATTCGCAGCCAAGATTCCTCGCGAATACATAGTTTGAGATTTGATCTTATTAATCTTCTTACCGGACTGAATAGAATATTTCTATTAATTAATCTATTCCTAGGATATAATATGAGTAATTCCTAATATAATCATCGGGGGTTAGGATTGATCGAAACCAGCTGATTATGTATACGACTAGCCATGCCAACTATGAAACAACTTATTAGGAAGACAAGACAGCCAATCCGAAATGTCACGAAATCCCCCGCCCTTCAGGGATGCCCTCAGCGTCGAGGAACGTGTACTAGGGTGTATGTGCGACTCGTTCAGATCATAGAACTAAAACAAAAAAGAAAGGAAAAAAATTATTCCAGTATCGGTGTGTTAAGGTTAAGAATGGAAGAACTCCATTCACACCATCTTACTTAATAACGTTGCAAAAAAAAATCTACTCTTAATATATACTCTTCTTTTTATATTCTTCTATTGTATATTCAATTTATGGTTTCGATTGGTGCAAACCCAATCACTTTAATTGGCAATTTAAGATGAGAAAGACTTCCCATTGGTAGCAAACGGTTATCCATTAAGCGGGGAAAATCATACTTCACTTAAAAAGTGGAAAAATTATACCCTTTCTTTTGCAAGAACGGATTAAGAGGGTCAGCTATCCAGCTAATCTTCATACTTAAATACCGTTACTGTATAGTTAGATTTTTTTCTGAAAGGCCTATTACTAAATATATCAAGGGTAGAGCTAAAGAGTGTGAACTGTACAAATAAACAATAACATTGATTAAATCAAGATTAAATAAAGGGCTCCGGTGTATAGAGAGGACCTCTCCGTTTAAAAAGGAATCATAAAAACGAAGGAACCCACCATTTCTTTATCTATTTCTATTTCATTTACTCTTTTTTTATACCCTGTATCCATACAATTTCTTATTTTGGGGTTAATTGCTTAGAATTAAAAAAAAATAGTGGTTGGGAAGGTTCTCCCTCTATTTTAGTCTCTCTCGAATAGTATCGAATTATGATTCAAATATTTTTTTTTCTAAACAAGTAAATCCAAGAAGTTGTATTTGGTCAATTAAACCCCACTCTTTTTTGTTTGTCCACTACTCCACTACCTATTCTAGGCAATAAAAAAATATTCTATGTCAAAAAGGTTCTAAGTTGAAGAAAATAGAAACTAAGCTAAGATATTTAATATGATTCTTTCAGGAAGGGGATCCGGAAGTTTTATTCTATGTACAATTTTACAATTTCTATTTACACACATTAGACACAAGCAAGAAGGAATCGGACTCTAGGAAAAGATAAAAAATTCTTCCTAGAATCCCACTTTCCCCATTTCTATTCTTTTCCCATTCCTATTTCTGAAGTGTTTCTTTATATTCTCTGTCTATTTTTTTATGTTTAGTACCAAGTACAAAGAATTTTCTGAATAGGGGGTAAAAAAAAAGACTAAAAAGAAGCAAAGATCTTTTTAAGATTTTTGTATTATATAGAATACAGAATAGAATTACATAATTGATCAAAACTAAAATTTATTTCTTTTTACGAGCTTAATATGTTGATAAATGTGCGGACCTAGAAATTCATTTCGGACAGTTGAACCTTTTCAAATTGTTTCTTTTTAAGAACCAAAAAGATTTGTGCCAAAATAATGGATGCGAAGAAGAATAAGAGACCTTGGACACGTAACGGATCTTGAAGTACTATTTCCGCGTCCCCCTGACCAAACCCACCCACATTAGGATTACTCGTTAACGGTTGATCAAGTTTAATAGATTCGCCCTCTGAAACAAGAAGTTCTGGTCCTGGAGGTATAATATCAATTACTTCACGTCCATCTGATGCATCCACTATAGTTATCTCGTACCCCCCTTTTTCTTTCCTTATAATTTTGTTTACTATACCTGCTGCCGTAGCATTATAAACATTATTATTACTCTTGTTCCCGTCGGGATAAATCTGACCCCTCCCCCTGTTACCGCCTACGTATATAGGATATTTTAAGAAGTGAACATCTCTATTAGTAATGGGATCTGGGGAAAGAATAGGAAAGGTGATTTCACTATATTTCTGACCAGGAACAGGGCCTACCACAAGAATATTTTCTTTGGTAGGACGATAGCTTTGAAAAGACAGATTACCTATCTTTTCTTTTAGTTCAGGCGAAATACGATCGGGAGGGCCAATCCAAAACCCTCCGGTAAAATAAGAACAGCCCCCACATTCAAAGTACCTTTTTTACCATTAGAAAGAACTTGCTTCACTTGCACATCATAAGGAATTCTAATAACTGCTTCAAATACAGTATCAGGAAGTACCGCTTGTGGAACCTCAATGTCCACGGGCTTATTAGCTAAATGGCAATTGGCGCATACAATACGGCCGGTTGCTTCTCGCGGATTTTCATAACCCTGCTGTGCAAAAAATAGGATATGCACCTGAAATGGGTGCTTGAGTTATTATATATATCACGAGCAATATGGAAATAGATCGAGTAATCTCTTCCTTTATCCAAGAAAATGCATTTCTAGTTTGCATGGTCCAATCCATTGATCCTGAAAATTTCTACAATAAGATTCGGTAGGTGGCTGGTATAGTTCCCTATCCACGATTCTGCTATTTAGTGGAATAATTTTCCTAGAATATAGGAAGAATCCCTTGAGTGGGTAGAAAGAAAAAAAATAAGTCAATTTTTGAATGTTTAGAACTTTTGTAAAAAATAAAAAACTTTAGAATTACACCAGTGAATCGTTTTTTCAGTCATTCATTGAATGATAAATCACTACAAGGGAGGGAGATATGCGATTTAAATAACGGAAAATCCAATATTTAAAAATGGTATCTAAAATTACCGGAAAAGTAGAAACAAGACCCGATATAATTTGACCATTCTGAACAAATCCAAAATCTTGATAGACAGAACCAAATCATTAGTTCCCAACCGTGGGTTGAATGGAATCCTATACATAAATCGGTTAATAAAAGAATAGAAAAAGCTTTTATTGTGTCACTTAAGTTATATAGGAATTCTTGAACCCAAGAATTCAGAATAATTAGTTCTTGATTACCTAGAATAGAATAACCACTTAGAATAACAAAATAGATAATATTTGTCGAGAAGTGCAAAAAAGTATGAATATGTTCTTCGTTGTGCTTCTTGATCAATTGGATGGTTTGTAAATTCCGGTACGGAGGTTTTGTAGACGTGTTTCCGGGTATTCCTTTAGCATTTCATCCAATAGGAACAGTTCCTTGAATTCTATGAATTTGTTTAGAATACTCTTTTCTTGAATCAGATTCAAGAAAATTTCGGATTGCCTAGTATTACACCAGTTGACAATCCAAGATTCCAGACTTTTCGTAAATATGAAAGAGATGCACCAGGGCAAAAAGACTATAGATGTAATATATAGAAGGGGAATTAATGCTTTCTTTTTTGCCATTTTGTATCTTTAATGAACTCAGCTTCACCTCATTCGTTTCGTCAAACCCTATATGATAATAATCTTTATGATAATAATCTTTAATTTAGAAAGAAAACAGAAACCTAATAAAATAAGAAAGCGAAAGAATCCACTCCCAATTCGAATGAACAAAAAAAGAACCTTTCATCAGAAGATATCAATTGCTAAGATTCGAAGGAATTATTCCTTTTCATGAATACACAAAAAAAGAACACTTATCATAATGAAGTTGAATTTCAAAATAAAAGAATGCCCCTTTTTTAAATTTAAAATACAAAAATTTCGAAAAAATGTTTTTCCCTAAAAAAGCGTTCTTTTTTTTTTTCAAAATACTTCAATAGGTACACGCAAAAAATAAGCTAATTCTGCAGCTTTTTGTTCCACTTCCCGCGGAGTCAAATTCTCGTCAATACGAGCCAAGGGAATGGCTCCCTGTCCTATGATTTCCATATAAAGGACACGGCGAGTAGAAATACCCTCCTTAACTTCGAGTCTGATGGACTGAATATCTTTGATAAGGAATCGGAGAAAAATACGACGACTTTTTCCAGGAAATCCCCAACGAAAAATACACACTATTCCCTCTTTTCTATCGAATCGATCATAACCACTACCCACATTCCACGAAATTGTACACCACAAATAAGAACTAATAAAGAGACCCGCAATTCCATAGAAAGACATCACGATCCCTTGTGGAAAAAAAAGAATTTCCTGAGACGGAAATAAAAATAACAAATTCTTACCAAGATAACTGGAAGCTCCAACCAATAAGAACCCCAATGAACCTACAAAAAGGATAAAGGCCCAGCAAAAATTGCTTGTTTTTCGAGACCCCGTTATAAGTTCTATCCATATACGTTCTGATCGCCAACTCATACTTGATCCAGTTCTACTTTATTGGAATAGGGGAAATAAAAAACCCAAGCATAATGAATTTTACTTTACTTATCCGATCCGAAGTAACTTTCATCAACTAGCATTATTTTGATGTAAACCTTTAGGAGGAAATCATAGAACTGCTTCCAGATCTAAAAAAAAAAATACGAGATTTGTCTCCACTATCCGTATCTAAAAAATCTTGTTTTTTTGAACATGAAGAAATAAGGAAGCCATTGCAATTGCCGGAAATACTAGGCCCACTAAAGGCACCAAAATGGAGGGTAGGTTTATCATAGAAAGGGGACCTCAATTTAATATTTGTACCTGTTTTTTTTCTAATAATTGGATTATTCCTGTTTTTTATAAAGATAGTCTATAATCTATAATCAATCGAATTCATATATACTTATACTTAGTAAAATTGAATAATTATACTAAGTATAATAAAAAAAAAGATTAAGAAAAGAATCAAGAGGTGAGAATCATTTGATTTCTCGCATATAGACATGGATCGATAAAAACTGTTTTGTGATTTTCAGGCATACTTTGAGGGAGGGTAACTCTTGTGCAGACTGGTTGGCAAATTTCATATTAGACTATGAGGGGCAGGAAGACTATCTTGTTTGGCAGGAACCTTCTTCTGGCATCCAGTTACTGTTGCTTGCTGATCTATCAACTGTTGGAAGACCTCGTGCTTTGAGTTGCAATAGTTAAGTTTTTTTTATGTACTTTCTTTGTTTTGTGGCTTAGGCCTTTTGTTTATAAAAAAATTAAAAATTAAAAAAAAATCAGATTAGTTACTGTGAACAGAGGAGCCATCCCTCTGGCGTTTCAAAACTTGTACTTGTTGTTCTTCGCTTATATTTATTGTCCTAGAATTGCCAAAATGAAATGGGTTCGTTATAATTAAATCAAGGGAAAAGTGTGTATCATTTTAAAGGATGTAAAGTTGTGTCATTTTAAGTGAAAGAAAGAGATAGATAAAGGAGGAGAGAGAGTGGACAAAAAATATAAATGTGTGGATCCCACCTCTTTGTGAGAGTGAAATGACATAAGTTGTATCATTTAAAAGGACAAACACTTTTTCTTTAAATCAAACTAGTGAATTACCTGTGCGATGCCCGGGAAAAAAAAAACAAAATATTTGTCGTCCGTCGTGGTTGGTTAATCGCACTGCAAACCTTATACTTACAAAATCTGTGTTGTTATCTTGTTCTATATTTCAGGTGGAAAAAACTACAGCATTGACACAGAACTTTACAAATGTCAACCATAAAAAAAAATCTGCTATCTAGAGTGATCAATATTATGCAAATCAAATATAATTATCTACTCGATGAGTTATGTAAAAAATAAATACGTCATAGTAGACTATGTTAAAATGAGGATGGCTAAAAAAAGAAAAATGCATACAACTCATTGCTAACTATAACAGCCACTAATAAAATCAAGGTAACAAACAGACCAAGCAAATATAGAATTAAAAGATCAGCTTGTCCCTATAATAAGAAAACGCTATTAATTCAGTGTCATTCTGTAGCAATCATTGGAGGGATGAGTTCAACACATACCAAACATGTGATTTCCTATGTTTATGCATTACCAGAGACATCCTCTTCTACCATCATATTTATGCCTACGATACAAAATGCAAATGCTCATTAAATAAATTACGCTAATATGTTAACACCCAGAAGTAATAATCTCAGCAAAAAAAAAATGGGTTATTTTTTTTTAGAACCCAAAAAATGTTGTCTGAAAGGGATTTGAAAGCAAATTAACCAATGGTCATGTATGAGTCATATTTTTTGCTTACATTGGAACAAATGTGTCTAAACAGCATCAAATCAATACACATGCTAAAAACTTGTAACAATATAAAGAACCCACAATGATAAATTTTTAAAAAACAACAACATACATTTGGGTCCACAAAAGACTTAAAGAATGAGGTGACAATAGCTTCGCTGCTTCAAACACTTGAAACTTGATATCTTGGCTCATTATATGACTCCAAATTATTATTTTACGTTGACCTTAAATTAGATGAATTTTTCATTAAGAACGTTAAATTTTCTTGGATAATGTTCCCAATCAGCACCCTACATAAAAAAATCCTTCAAAATTAAGTATAACTCGTGCGATGCACCGAAAAAAAAGAAATTTGTTTGTCTGTCTCGTAAAAGTTAATGCAAATCATAAAAATATATATCTGCATTTTATTTAAATCAATATTGTTAGCTACCTAACTCCAACTTTTTGTACATATAGAGTTGGCAAATATTTGAGTTATTATATTTAATATAAAAGAAGATGAGCAAAATTTTAATTTAATTACAAAAAAATATAGGCGGGCCAGTCTTTCGGACCGACTCCACTTTACAACCTCTAATTGTCAGCATTATATACCAGCATGTAGGGGTGTAAATGGGCTGGGCTGGGCTGGGCTTTGGCCTTCTTGGCCCAAGCCTACGTACAAAAAAATTCAGCCTATCTGGCCTACTGGCCTATCAAAGGCTTTATTTGTAAGCCAAGCCCAGCCTATTTTTAAAAATAAGAAAGCCCGACATGGCCTACAGGCCTTGTAGGCCTACACTGTAGATACTAAGCAAAGAAAATAATTGTATAGAGCAAAGAAAGTTTCATTCATGAATGCACTAGTACTTCTCATAAGAAAAAAATAACAAACAAGAAAGAGACAACATAATACCCCAGCTTTAGAATGTATATCATAGAGGAATAGAGTCAAAGAAATGGAGAAAATAAGAAAAATACAATTATTGGGTGCTGAAATAAAGTTTACAAGAGAATATTATTAATCTAAAAATTAGAGTTGGTATTGGTACTTTGCCATGCCACATAAAATAAATATTATTTTTTTTTAATAAATTAAATAGGCCAGCCTACAAGGCTTTGAGCCAGGCTTGACAAAATTGGCCTACAGCCTATTTGTTAAAAAAACTTTCTTAAAAGCCTAAGTCTACTCTACTTTTATATTTATCCACACAAAAAAGTTCTTATATTTGCATCTAAGTTTTTATATTTTATCTTAGAGACGGACTTTCATTTATTATAATCAGATTTAAAAAATAATAATAAATAATTATTTTTTGCAAGGATTTGTGTCGTTTGTATTTGAAATTTTACAAATTTGTATTTACAAAAATCAAAATCAGATTTAGCAATTTAATTATAAAAGAAGAAGGATAAAATTTTAATTTAATTATAAAATTGTGTTGGTGGTCGGCCCTTCGGGCCGAGCCCAGTTTGCCACCTCTAACTACTAGCATGTAATTGGTTTTTATATTTATCCACAAAAAAGGGCTCTTATAGTTGCGTCTAGGTTTTTATGTTTTATCTCATAGATGAACTTTCATTTATTACAATTAGATTTACAAAATAATAATAAATAATTATTTTTTGCAAGGATTTGTGTCGTTATTATTTGGAATTTTATAAATTTACATTTACAAAAATTGAAATCTGAATTAGGAATTTAATTATAAAATAATAGTGGAATTTTAATTTAATTATTGAAACGTGTTGGCAGGTCGGGCGTGCAGGCCCTCTGGGCCAAGCCTAGTTTGCAACCTTTAACTATCATCGTTTTATTTAAATAATTATTTTTTTGAAAGGATTTGCGTCATTAGTATTTTGAATTTTACAAATTTGTATTTACAAAAATTAAAATCAGATTTAGAAATTTAATTATAAAAGAAGAAGAATAAAACTTTAATTTAATTATAAAAATTTGTTGGTGGGCCGGTCCTTCGGGCCGAGCCCAGTTTGCCACCTCTAACTATCAGCATGCAATAGATTTTTATATTTATCCACAAAAAAAGTTCTTATCATCACTTTTAGGATTTTATATTTGGGGAAGGATATTGTAACAACCAAGTTATGTTACTACCAAGTTACTACCAATAATCTCACCGTTAGATTGATTATGTTGATCCAACAGTTATATTTATTTCCTTCTTTGTATGGTTATGATTTCCCATATTTAAAGTGAAAGCATTAAAACCAAATGGTGGTAGCTCAGTTGGCGCATGGGAGCTAAGCAGGTGGGGATGAGAGCATGTGTTTGAATCTTCCCAGTACCACCTTTGGGAGGGGTTTAAAGCCTTAATCCTGGACCCGCCCCGAATCGGATTAGTTGCGAAGCAATGAACCGATTGGAATATTTCCAAAAAAGTGAAAGCATTAAATATGAGAAATCATAACCACGTATGGTGGAAATAAATATAAAGTATTAAATTTGAGAAATCATGACCATACAAAGATGAAAATAAATATAACCGTTGGATCAATATAATTGATCTAACGATGAGATTGATTGGTAGTAACTTGGTAGTAACACAACTTGGTTGTTACAATATCCTTCCCCTTTATATTTTATCTCAGAGACATACTTTCATTTATTATAATCAGATTTAAAAAATAATAATAAATAATTATTTTATGCAAGGATTTGTGTCGTTTGTCTTTGAAATTTTACAAATTTGTATTTACAAAAATCAAAATCAGATTTAGGAATTTAATTATAAAAGAAGAAGGATGAAATTTTAATTTAATTATAAAAATATGTTGGTGGGTCGGCCCTTCGGGCCGAGCCCAGTTTGCCACCTCTAACTATTAGCATGGAATAAGTTTTTATATTTATCCACAAAAAAGGGCTCTTATAGTTGCGTCTAGGTTTTTATATTTTATCTCAGACATCAACTTTCATTTATTACAATTAGATTTACAGAATAATAATAAATAATTATTTTTTTGCAAAGATTTGTATCGTTATTATTTGGATTTTTATAAATTTGTATTTACAAAAATTGAAATCTGAATTAGGAATTTAATTATAAAAAAAGAAAAATAAATTTTAATTTAATTATAAAAACGTGTTGGAGGGCGGGGCGGGTAGGCCCTCTGGGCCAAGCTCAGTTTGCAACCTTTAACTATAAGCATCCTTATATTTTTTGTTTAATCTATAATTTTATATTAAAATTAAAATTTCTTATATATATATATATTTTTCCCGTTACAGAAACTTTAAATGCTGAACTATTTTTTCACTTATCAAGTACAAAATTAAAATTTAAAAATTTTGAATTTTAAATATTAAATAATTTTCCATCCAATAAACATAATAATTAATATTATTAATAGGTTTAATAATTTTTGATACAGAAAGTAGTGAAAAATATGCATAGAAGAACGTGCAACTTATTGCTAAAAATAGATCAAAACCCTACGTTAATAACACACTCTGCAAATTTCTCTATATAAAATGAAGGGAAAAACTACTCTTATGTTACATGTGATAATTTTCTCTCCTACACATCCTTCGATAATTGTGCCACTTTTTTTCATTTTTTTTTCAGATGGTGAAGCCCACAAATTTATTTCTATAATTAGTATGACATGAGATAACTTATCTCCTTTAACCCTGAGATTAATAAAACCCTAAAATGAAACAGAACAAATAGTCAAAACTTCCCCGTTATACAGAGTTTCACTCAAAGCAGAGAGAGAGAGAGAGGCAAATAAGAGAATGTTCAAGAAGGGTGTGGAGGCGTAGTCTCACCAGAGGGAAGAAACTGAAGCGAAGCATTAAGGAGTTATGAAAAAGCATGATGATTTCATTTTTGATTTTGCAGTTTATGCTCTGTGGATGGTTCCAGAGTTACTCCCTTGTTTCACGTTGAAGGGTGTGTTGGGTTTAAACTTTATTTAATTAAAGAAAATAGAAAATAAAGAGTTTTGTGGTAAAGGGGTGTGTCCCTTAAGAATTTGTTAGTGGACATTAATGAGTTTAAAGTTTCTAAGAAGTAGTCATTATTATGTTTAGATTTCCTAAGTTGGTCATTAGTATTCTTAGCTATTTGCTATTATTTATAAATAGCTCATTGTAACTCTTGTAATGTGGTTTGGTAGAATCAGTAATACAAAGAGGTATATTCAGAGACTTGTTTGTGCGTTTGAGTGTTTAAGAGAAACACCATTATAGGACCTGTGAATTACAAATTGGTATCAGAGCTATGGAGAGTGTGACCACTTCCAGTATGCCATTGCCCCGCCTGACAAAGGCGAATTATGTGAATTGGAGCATTCAGATGAAGGCGTTGCTTGGATCCCAAGATACTTGGGATGTTATTCATGACGGTTTTGCTGAACCTGCAACTACCGCAGGATACTCAGCAGCTCAAACCAAGGCGTTGAAAGAGACGCGTGCGAAGGACAAGGCGGCCTTATACATGTTATTCCGAGCTGTAGATGAGTCCGGATTTGAGAAGATTGCAAGTGCGACGACGTCAAAGGAAGCGTGGGACATCTTGGAGAATGTCTATAAAGGAGCTGATCGAGTTAAGCAGGTCCGACTTCAGACTCTGCGTGGCGAGTTGGAAGGAATGAAGATGAAAGATTCAGAGGTGTATCCGAGTTCATCACCCGCGTTCAAGCCGTGGTGAATCAGTTAAAGCAGAATGGTGAGGAATTATCTGAGACTAGAGTTGTTGAAAAGATTCTCAGGAAGCTGACAGACGACTTCAAAAACGTGGTATGTGCAATTGAGGAGTCTAAGGACTTGGCTACGCTCTCTGTTGAAGAGCTAGCGGGTTCTCCTGAGGCGCATGAACAGCGCAAGAAAAAGAAGAAAGAAGAGACACTGGAGCAAGCACTCCAGTCAAAAGCAAATATCAAGGAAGAGAAGGCGTTGTATTCTCAGAACGTCCGAGGTAGAGGTCGTGGCCGAGCTGGACGTGGAAATGGCCGAGGTGGTCGTGGCCGAGGTCATGAGGTGAGAAATAAAGAAAGAACTGAGCCGAGTTAGCAAAACTGGAGAGGTAGAGGACGTGGCCGAGGTGGAAGAGGCCGGTGGTCGAATCAAAATAATGTAGAATGTCATATGTGTGGAAAGTATGGTCACTATGCAAGAGATTGCAACTCGGACAGGTGCTACAACTGTGGCCGAGTTGGCCATTTCGCGAAGGATTGCCGAGATGAAAGGAGAGTTGACGGGACGTCAAACTTTGCTGCAGAAGGAGAGATAAGAGATGAAGGAGTTTTGATGTTGGCACATGGTGAAACAAGTTCGAAGAGTGAGACAGAGTGGTACTTGGATACTGGTCCAGTAATCACATGTGTGGTTACAAACATCTGTTCAAGGAGTTGAAAACAGTGGAAGCCGGACATGTCTCTTTTGGAGACGCGTCCAAAATTGATGTAAAAGGCCGAGGTACGATCTGTTTCTTGCAAAAGGATGGACGAGCTGGTACAATTCGGGACGTGTATTACGTGCCTGAGCTCAAAAGCAATATTCTGAGCATTGGACAGTTAATGGAAAAGGGCTACTCGGTTCTAATGACAGACCGAGTTCTACTATTGAAAGACAAACAAGGGTGTCTGATAGCCCGAGTTCAGATGGAGAAAAACAGAATGTACAAGTTGAGTTTGAGGAGCATGGAGGTCGGTTGTCTGCAAGCCGGGGTAGAAGATAAGATGGATTTGTGGCATCGACGGTTTGGACACCTTCACTACGGTGGTCTGACCGAGATGATGAAGAAAAACATGGTAGTGAGACTACCAAAGATTAACTCTGAAGGAAAATTTTGTGAGGACTGCGTATTAGGAAAACATGCGAGGAGCCCGTTCTAAAGGATGGCGAGATACCGAGCTAGGCAGCCTCTGGAGTTGATCCATACCGACCTGTGTGGACCCATTACTCCGGGGTCTTTCAGTGGTAAGAAGTATTTTGTAACCTTTATTGATGATTTCAGTCGAAAGACTTGGCTGTATTTTTTGAAGGAAAAATCCGAGGTGCGAGAGGCATTTAGGAGTTTTAAAGTAATGATAGAGAATGGTACTGGGAGGCACATCAAATCGGTCCGTTCAGACCGAGGTGGGGAGTACGTGTCAACAGCTTTCAAGAATTATTGTGAAGAACATGGGATAAGGCGGTTCCTGACCGCACCGTACTCGCCCCAGCAAAATGGAGTAGCTGAGAGGAAGAACCGGACTATCCTGGATATGGTCCGATCTATGTTGAAAACGAAGAACATGCCGAAAGAGTTCTGGGGAGAGGCCGTACAATGTGCAGTGTACGTGCAGAACCGATGTCCGCACTCAAGTGTGAATGATAAAACTCCACAAGAAGCATGGAGCGGTCTAAAGCCATCAGTGGCTCATTTCAAGATTTTTGGTAGTGTTGCATATGCACACATACCGGATCAGTTGAGAACGAAACTTGAAGATAAAAGTAAGAAGTATGTATTCATTGGTTATGATGAGAAGACAAAGGGGTACAAGTTGTTGGATCCCGTCAATAAAAAGGTGTTGATAAGCCGAGATGTGAAGGTGAATGAAGAAGATGCTTGGGACTGGGGTTGTCCATCCGGGGTGAATGTTGAACCCGGAAAATGACAATTGAGGTCGGACAACCTTCGTCCCATATCCCCGCTAATCATGAAATCTCTGATGATGAAGAGCAGAGACAACCGAGAATGAGGAGCTTGCAAGACTTGTATGACTCAACTAACGAAGCACACTTGGTATGTTTGTTGATAGATTCTGAAGAAGTGAGTTTTGAAGAAGCAATCTGAGATGAGAAATGGCAATCAACCATGGAGGAGGAGATTAATGCAATAGAAAAGAATAAGACGTGGGAGTTTGCCGAGCTTCCCAAAGGAAGTCGGCCCATTGGTGTGAAATGGGTGTACAAGAAGAAAATGAACGCTAAGGGAGAGATCGAAAGATACAAAGCCCGGCTAGTGGAGAAAGGGTATAGGCAGAAGGCCGGCATTGATTATGACGAGGTGTTCGCACCCGTAGCAAGAATGGAGACAATCAGGCTGTTGAACTCTCAAGCAACCCAATTCGGATGGCCGATCTATCAGATGGATGTGAAGTCGGCATTCTTAAATGGAGTACTCGAGGAGGAGGTGTATCTGGAACAACCTCTGGGATTCATGAAAGACGGACAAGAAAGAAAAGTGTTGAGATTAAAGAAAGCCTTATATGGTTTGAAGCAGGCCCCATGAGCCTGGAACACGAGGATTGATAATTATTTTAAGAATGATGGATTTGAGCAGTGTCCGTATGAACATGCTCTCTATGTAAAGAAGAAAGGAGGTAAAATTCTACTTGTTGCTCTATATGTTGATGATATGATTTTCTTGGGTAATGATGAAGGAATGATTTAAGATTTTAAGAAGAAAATGACGAAGGAGTTCGAGATGACGGATCTCGGTCTGATGAGATATTTTCTTGGTTTGGAGGTTAGACAAGATGAATCCGGGATCTTCGTCTCTAAGGAAGTCTATGCAAAAGGAATTTTAGAGAAGTTTAAAATGAGTGATTGCAACCCGGTTTCAACCCCCATGGAACCCGACGTTAAACTTTCAAGATATGATGGAGGAGAAAAGGTAGATGCGAGTATTTATCGAAGTCTAGTTGGAAGTCTGAGGTACTTGACGTGTACGAGGCCGGATCTGTGTCTGAGTGTTGGAATAATAAGCCGATTTATGGATAAGCCGATTTATACTCATTGGAAGGCGGCAAAGAGAATTCTAAGATATGTTCAAGGAACAATCTCTCAAGGACTTCTTTATTCGAAGTCGGACAAGTACAAGCTGGTGGGATATTCAGACAGTGATTGGTGCAGAGATGTTGATGATAGGAAGAGCACGTCTGGCTATGTGTTCTTCATGGGAAACACGGCGTTTACTTGGGTGTCAAAGAAGGAACCCATTGTGACCCTGTCTACATGTGAAGCCGGGTATGTTGTGGCATCTTGGTGTGTTTGTCATGCAATATGGCTGAGGAATTTACTAAGGAAGCTGGAGCAAGAGCAAGTCGGCCCAACCGAGATTCGAGTTGACAACAGATCAGCGATCGAGTTAGCAAAGAACCCGGTCAACCATGAGAGAAGTAAGCATATTGATGTCAGGTTTCATTTCATCCGAGATCAAGTCAGAGAAGGAAAGGTGGAGCTCAGTCATGTTGCAAGCCGAGATCAAGTTGGAGATATTTTCACAAAACCCCTGCCGATATTGTTTGAGAATTGCAAGAAGAAGATGGGAATGAAGAACGGTAGAGACATTAAAGTTTAAGGGGGAGTTTTGTTGGGTTTAAACTTTATTTAATTAAAGAAAATAGAAAATAAAGAGTTTTGTGGTAAAGGGATGTGTCCTTTAGGAATTTGTTAGTGGACATTAATGAGTTTAAAGTTTCTAAGAAGTAGTCATTATTATGTTTAGATTTCCTAAGTTGGTCATTAGTATTCTTAGCTATTTGCTATTATTTATAAATAGCTCATTGTAACTCTTGTAATGTGGCTTGGTAGAATCAGTAATACATAGAGGTATATTCAGAGACTTGTTTGTGCGTTTGAGTGTTTAAGAGAAACACCATTATAGGACCTGTGAATTACAGGTGGTGAGGTTTCTCATTTTGTTATTGGAGGAGCTGATTTGATGATGTTCGCAGGTATCAATGTCCCTCTTCAAGGTCTTCCTTCATTTGTAGCTGGTGAACCATGGTCTGTTAAAGTACCCGGAAATCCTGCTCCTATTGCGGTATGTTCTCTAACCACCACCACTTCTTCTTTATCTCCTATTATCATTCTTACCTTACTTGTTATTTTTAACACTTCATTCATTCATTCATTTTTATGAAGGTTGGGAGTACCACAATGAGCAGCACTGAAGCTTTAAAAGCTGGATTACGTGGAAAGGCCTTGAGAATAACTCATTATTATCGTGATTTGCTGTGGCAAGTATTGCTTGACCCTGATTGTTTGATTCATTACAAGTAACAAACAGGGAAACACAAAAGGGGATGAAGTGGAGGATTTGAAGTTACCGGATACTGGCTTTGCTGGTGACCCAAATGACCATTAAAATCTATCAACTGCAGACATTGATTTGCTGTTGGACAAGTGCCTTCTGCAAGCATTGCATACAACACTGAAGGACAAAGACCTTCCCATGCCCGGAAGCACTCTATGGTAGGGTTATCTCTCTCTCTCTCTCTCTCTCTCTGTGTGTGTGTGTGTGTGTGTGTGTGTGTGTGTGTGTGTGTGTGTGTGTGTGTGTGTGTGTGTGTGTGTGTGTGTGTGTGTGTGTGTGTGTGTGTGTGTGTTTGTCCTCTTGGTTGAACCATTAAAAACAGAATGGCCAAAAAATCCAGCAATCCAGGAATTTTGGTTGACAATTAGGGTCAGTTTTGAAATTTTCTAAAATAAATTCGTTCAGTAACAGAGGTTTCCAAAATATGACCACTATGGAGTACACTTTTAATTGGATGAGATCATGAGAAATTTGGTAATGTAAATAACAGTGTGCCATGTCATCAAAATTTACATAAGCTGCAAGGCTTATGGAATCTAATTAGTGTTTTTTTTTTATATATATATAATTTTACACAGAAAAAGAAAGTTTACATAAACATATATGTTAAAAGATCACAAACAAGATATTAGGGGTCACGTATACATAAGCTGCAAGGCTTGAGCTAGTGGAATAATGATGCATTTATTTTGCGAATTGTTTGGCATTTTTTTTTAAAATTAAAGTTTAAGGTGATTATAGGAATTTATTACATTTGTTACTTCAATTTTCTCCTTTTTTTACCTCGAGTAATCTAATTAGTGTTTGTCTATCGGCATTGTAGGTCAAACCATGTATTACCGTGCAGGCCTTCAGGGATTACTTTAGACGTCAAGAAATCATCCTACAAGAAGTTATCAAAGTGGTTACAAGCAAATTCCTCCTCCGGCTTGGTATGTCATCTACTTCTTTCTTTATACTCAGGAAGTAAAATATGTTTATCAAAGTGCTTGCTGATATTGACTGGAAAACTTCTATTCATCATATGATTTATTAAATTTAATATAGGATGTGCTGAAGTAGATCTCGGCATATTTATAGTGTATCTGAATTGGAATTTTCTTGCTCTTCCAGATCCACTGATTTTCATTTTCTTAACCTATTCATATTGACTTCTAAGTTAGTCTCTGAATTTTGTTTAATTTGTCAATTTTCTCCATTTTTGCTTAACTGGTTTTCTTCAATTAGGATGCACTTTTAACTGTATCATTCAGACACTTAAATCCTCCTTTGCTTGTTAGATATGTAAGCCAAGACACTATGGTGAAAGAAACAACTTTGATAACAATTGCTGTTGTAGAATTGTTTCATGAAGAATTGGTATGGGGATAGGAGGTTGCCAGGTTGGATAAAGTAGTTCCATTGATTCCATTTGTAATGTATTATTGGAAGGTTTTATAACAAAGTGTTGAATATTAAGAGGCGTATGTTGAAATCGGTGTGATTCTATAACACAACTTAGGCTCTATTATATAAATTCAGTATAACAATTACATAACAATAATAATTTAATGATGTGGGACTTCTTCCCACATAGTATTATTAATGTATTTACAATATTTCCAACTCTCTACGTCAAACTAAAGCTTACTAAACTTTAATCTTGTCAGTTGTCACAAATGAACCCTAAAAATTAAAAAAATAACCGATAACATATTACTGCAAATGGCAGAAAGACCGACGAGGTCAGGCTGTATCTGGGACAAATACTGACGCGGCTAGGTTACATCTTGGTCTACCACATCATCTTATTGATTTAGTAATACATTATATCAACACTGAATTATATATTGGTTTTTCAGAATTTGGGTTATTTGCTTAATGTATGGCTAGATTACTTTGATGCTCAGTTTCCTATGTCATGCTTATGAATGTGGTAGTGCATTTATGTTGTTAGTATCACCACAAGAAATGCGGCATTCAGCCACAATCGTTTAGCCACATGCATCAGAATATTGTTTAAATATTAAAAAATCCGTAACTTCGCAACGTGAAAGGGCGATGTGGCAAAATAACAGGTGATTATTCCCAAATGCCACATTATCACTTTTACACTTCCTCCTTCACACCCGTGTCGCTCGGGTTTTTTTTTTTTTTTTTTAGTTTTGGCCTCCTCTAGTTTGAACCCTAAGCTACCATTATCATCCTTTTCCCAAGGCTATTTGTACAGATCTAGATAGTAATTTCCTCTACTTGCTCGTTCTAGCATTCATTTTCGCCATCTCTTACTTTCCTGCCATCGATGTTGATGCTTTCGATTGTACAATGGAAACCGAACATGGGAGAACAACTCCGTGTATGTGAGTTCTATACTACTATTTTTTCTTAGATCGCCTTTTGTGTCTTTATTTGCAATTGAAATTTCGAAAATCTTTATTGTAGTGATGTTTTTTTATCTTTGCTTTTGCATTTTCCAGTATCAGTGTGATTTGCTTTTCTATTTTGAAATTAAATTTGAATTCACTTTAATTGGAAATGCTTGTGGTGCCAAATTGATGTATTATAGGAATTAACTTCCTCTCACAGAAGCAATTTGAGTGTTATGACTGACAGTTGGAGGTATATATATATGGGTTTTATTAATCTCCTTTTACATAAGATACCTAGGTATCTTATGTTGTAGAGAGAAACTAGATGGGTCCCACCATTACAAGAAAAAGAAAAAGAAAAAAAGGTGAGGTGCAGAAATCGAGGTGTGAGAGAAAATGAGATAAGCTACCTCATGTAAAAGCAGACTAATATTTCCCTATATATATATATATATATATATGTCAGAGAACTTCCAAAGCTCGGTTTCTTACTGTTATGTATGTCATATGTATGTTTTTCCATTTCTATAGTTACTGGGAAGCTTCTTCAATTTCATTGTAATTGGAATTTGGTTTTTTTTTTCACATAAACATGTACCTTTGAATATGTTCTCCTTCATCATTTGATTATATCTGGTCATCTGTACATTTTTGTGTGATAGATGTGAAGATTCAAAATTGCTTATTTTATGGTCAGTTATCCCTTTTTATTATTAATTTGCCAAAACCAAGGATTATAGTGTTTGCTATCGTGAAGGGACAATGAGGAGCCACAACTAGGACTAAGCCAGTTTTGGCTTTGACACATGATGGTGAGAAGAAAGTTAGCTTCAGAGGAAATTGCATATACTTGTGCCACAACAATTTTTAAACAGTGCATATACTTGAAAGAGGAGGCAGATATAGTGATGTGACAACTAATGACCTTGGTTCAGTATGCCGCTGTGAGTATAACTATTATTAGGAATATTGCATATACGTGTCCTTCATCTAAATATTTGTACTCATAACTTTTTATATCATCTTCATTTGGGTATTTGAATGTCATGAATGGTATATAAAAACTATGATTTTCTTGTTGATACTCATGTCTTCTAACCAATGTGTGATTCATAACATGCTCCAAGTT
The DNA here is from genome assembly GCF_033153095.1 of Gastrolobium bilobum. Classification (NCBI taxonomy): domain Eukaryota; kingdom Viridiplantae; phylum Streptophyta; class Magnoliopsida; order Fabales; family Fabaceae; genus Gastrolobium; species Gastrolobium bilobum. The sequence continues at coordinate 283,787 of NW_026897420.1, read as the reverse complement.
CCAGCCATTAAGGTGACAAAATGAACCATAATTCAGTTCTTTTACACAGTGCGACCTCGAGTTAGATGCTAATTTTTGTTGTGACTGCTTCACAGATGATGGTAAAGGGGATGAGAAGCATACTATTGCAAGTGGAAGGTTAGCAGACATCATCTAGGAATCAACGAGGGTGTTCTGGGAATTTGTAAAAGAAGATAAAGATTATGGGAATGTGATCCTTAAAGTTTCTCATCAAATTGGAACTGATCTCAACAAAGAGTCTGAAGTTTCAGGTCTTCTAGTGGACATTAGAACACAACTACAGAAGGTATTGTTTCTACTAAAACTAAAATTTTGTATACACTTGACACTTTTATTTCCTACAATCTTGGGGTTGCATATTGCAAAAGGAGAGACAACTCAAGAGCATCTAATTTTTCTTTTGTGAGTATCTGTTAGTTTTTCTATACTTCCCAAAGCTGTGTAATTAATACTGACTTGCTAACCAATATTAATTTGTTTATATGGCCACAATATAATTCAAGAGCATCTACTTTTTATTTTCATCAATTAAATCTGGTTGAGTTTCTCTTCGATACTCTTTTATGTTTAGTTTTTCACTATAAACAAAATTATCATTTGATTTTTCTAGGTCCCCAAGTTTACCTCCCTCTGATTCAGAGATTGATGATTTCCCAAATGACTCCTCACTAAGAACAGATCATACATAGTGGCAATGAACCAAATTCCACTTACACTGACATTATAGAAGCATCATATGTTCCTTACAATCTCAGATTTGAGGGTGTTTCTCACCATCGAAAAAAGGGGCAGGCTAATTAAATTGATAAGAATATGCACATTTTCATGTCCTCTATTGTTTGGAGTGGAGGGAGCAGTGAACGTGCCCAATCAAGTTCTTTCCTATCATGCCCTGTTTCCTTTTGTTGGCACTAAAACAGGTACACCTCATCCCGATTGAGATGCAAAGCATCGTTTCCTTTACCTATTAAAAAACTACTTTGGTTATAGATAAGTTAATCAATAATAATAAATTAAAAGAACCCCTCTGCACGTCTGTGTCTTATTTTATCATCATGGTCACTTTTTTTAATATATTACTCTTTTAGTATGATGTCAATCAGGCCAATAACACATTTGAAATTTCACGAGCATGCTTGTTGTGGACCACCTAACTAACTAGTGACAAATCCCGGCCCCATGTTGTAGATCAAGTTTCCTTAAGAATTTGTTTATAAATTTAGCATACTTAACTTTGTGTATTTATTATGTTCAGCAAATTAATACCCATCTTTTATTTAATATGATTCTCATTGAGTATTTTCGTTAACTGTTAATATAATGTCAAATATAATTTATAAATAATGTTTAGTAAATAATCAACATCTTTCCGTGTTGTATTCGTCATAGTACCCTAACAATTTCCTTTATAATGTGTTAATTAGTTATTAGTTTAATATAACTATGTTGAACATACTAAATTTTACTTTACATTAGTGAACTTATTCTTTGATAGCTGCTCTGCATATGTAAAGAACCAATTATCTTTATCTTATTATCATCATATCAGAAGCTCTTTTTATTTCTTATTATTTCATTCTTCTAATTTAATGGAATTTTTTTTCTATTTTGATTCATTCAGGATTTTAATGTTGACATTTTTTTTACTCTGTATTGATACAGGTTTGAATGAAATTCATCCTATTCTCCCTCAACTCCTTGATGGTATATAAATGTGAATAAATTTTTTTTGTACATCTAATATATTGTATTGCTTACATGAAATTTAAAAGTCTATTCATTGTATCCCTTATTGTATTGCTTCTATTTAACAACATCTTAGCTTTGGTGACCTCTTTCACTTCAGTCCTCTGTTCAGGTAAACGATATCAGCATATTCAGTTTCATTTATAGTAATTAGATGTTAATATCTTTGACAGCTTTACAGAACTCACGAGGAAAAGTATCTCTTTGATCTTCAAAGGGTCCAGAGCCCACAATTTCTTTTCTCGGATCTCTCTGCTGCTTCGTGTTCTCTAATGCAAAGATTGCAGGGATACAAGGGGGAGGCTTAGGGTGTCATAGCTTGATGTGAATAAGCGTACATTGTACATAGGTACCCTTTCGGTACCGGTCTATTATATTTGTTTCTACTTTTTAGTATGGGTTTGGTGTTTGTCATTTTAAATGACATAAGTTATGTCTTTTTAGGAGATAGATAGACACAGAAAAACAGAAATCGTGGGAGAGAGAAAGTGAGTGATTTTTTTAATTTAAAATTCAAATTTTTTGTGTCTGTATCTCTCTTAAAATGACATAACTTTCTGTCATTTAAAATGACAAACGCTTTTCCCTTTTAGTATACCCCAGTTTTTATATGGCGATCATCATGATTATGTTGTGTTGTAATACTGTCATTTATGGTATTGAACATTGTGTTGTAATACTGTCATTTCCCCCCCAAGATTAATTGCTTGTAAATTTGTCTTTAGCCTAGGGGTGTCAATTCGTGTTGACACGACACGAATTTGACACGACACGAATTTGACACGACACGAATAGGTCAACACTAACACGACACGAATTTTTATTCGTGTCAAAATTTTAAACACGAACACGACCTGTAAAATTTGCGGGTTGACACGACACGACACGGATAACACGCAAATTAAAATTTGTAAATTTTTTGCACAACACGAATCACCTTTTGTACGGGTTGACACGACACGAACACGACACAAAAAGCACAATTACATCCATAAATGCAAATTTACAAGGCAACACAACACTAACACATCAATTAATCACATTCCTGGGCATTATATTTCATCAAGCTGTGCTAGCAGGAAAATATAGATCTCCAACATCACAAAAGTGAATATATTCACATTTCCAAGGCAACATCATCCAATTCTCCAAAGAAATCATCACAACCAGAATTGAAAAAAACTAATATTGTTCCAAAGGCAACACATAGGTAATCAAAAGTTGCAAATAACTTACAAAAATGCAAAGACAAATAAGTACATTCTACTACCACTATTGAGCTATTGAGAAACTATTAGTTTCACAAGGAGCTGAATTTCTGTTTGATTCTGTGGCCATCTCCTCCATGACATTTTTTGTTAAGTCCTCCAAGAAAGTTGCATGCTCTAGCATAAAAAAAAGTGAATTAAATAGTAACACAAAAGTTTGGTAAATCATTCAATAATAATTACATAATTGAATATACAACAAATTGAACAAATAATGTATAAAAATACCTTGATCACCATATAGCCAATCTCTTGTGCACACTACAGCTTCCACTATGTTAGATTTGAGTGTACTTCTATATTGGTCAAGCACTCTTCCCCCAACACTAAAAGCACTTTCTGAAGCAACACTAGAAATAGGTATTCCTAATACATCCATAGCCATTGTTGCAACCTCTGGATACCTATATTGATTAGCCCTCCAATATGACATTACATCCAAATCAGAATTCCTATCAATCCTTGGGTCCTCTAAATAAAGTTCAAGTTGTGTCTTTGGGCAGACAATCACTTCATTAAAGGAGTCAAATTCCTAACAACATATTCAACACATATATTAATATTTAAATAAATAAATCAATAGATGCTAATTAATAGAATGACAACAAATTTAAGACTACAATAAGTAAACAAACTTACACTCAAGACATTGTTAGTTATAGAAGAATATGAAGTTTCATGGGGTGCTTTGGTCCCACCATCTCTTGCATTGCTTGATGAAGCTCCCGTTGAACCACTTGAAGATAAGCTTTTAGATCCACCTTGTGCATATTCATTAAATAGAGAAAACGAATTGTTCTTGACCTTTGTCGCTTCTTTGATCCCATCGCAACCATATAGCTTTGTATAACACCATTCAACGAAATGCATCTTATATCTAGGATCCAAAATGACAGCTATAGCCAAAATCATACTAAAATCAGTCCAATACTTCTGAAATTTAGTGAACATGTTGGCTGCCAAACTACTAATGTAAAGATCCTCACTATTCAGCCCATCATTTAAAGTTAAATATGCTGTAAATACTAAAGGAAAGTACAGATTAGCAGTTGGATATTTGGTTCCAGAGAAGACACATGTGATATCATAAAATACGGCCAAGAACTTGTTGATTTTTTCAAGTTTATCCCATTCATCTCTAGATGGACAATGCACGTAGTTGGAATCACTCAACTCAAGGTGCATAAGAGCACGTTTGTAGTAGAGTGCAGAATCTAGCATGAGAAATGTAGAGTTCCATCTAGTTGGGACATCTTGTCTCAAACCTCTTTTAGAGTCAAGGTGCCCATGAGCAACACACTCAAAAAAATTTTCTTTTCTTCCTTGTGAGCCTTTAACATACTTGACACTTTCACGAACTTTAACAACTGAGTCGTCAATCCCTTTCAAGCCTTCTTGAACAATCAAATTCAGGATATGGGCACAACAACGTAGGTGAAAGAATTGACCATTACACATTAGTCCATCTCCTAAATTCAATTGATCTCTCAATATGTCAACACATACATTATTAGCAGAAGCATTATCCAATGTAATTGAAAATATCTTCTTCTCTAAACCCCAATCTTTTAAAAAAGTGTGAATTTTTTCAGCCAATGATATGCCATTATGAGGTGGTGGCATAGAACTAAAATTTAAAACTCTTTTCTGAAGATGCCAATTTTTGTCAACAAAATGAGCCGTCAAGCATATATATCCATCAGTATTTATGGAAGTCCATAAATCTGATGTTAAACTAACTCTGCTAGAATTTTCCTTCAACTTGTTAATCAATCTTTCTTTCTCCCTCTTATACAGCTTAAGGCAATCTGTCCTTATAGTGTTTCGAGTCACAATGTTTACGTCCCCACGCAAATGAAGAACTAATTCCTTAACTTCTGGCCACTCACTAAATATAAAAGGCAAATCACGCTTCACAATAAGAGCTACTAATAACTCTCTAAATTTATCATGGTCAAATTTAGAAATTAAACTTAGAGAGTTATTACCTTGATTTGAAATAATCATCTGCCCAATATCACGGCTGTCTCGTTTCACACATGATTCTAAATGACGTTTAAAATTACCTGTTCCATGTCTACTATCAGCTTGGTAAATTTGTCCACAATATATGCATTTGCATCGAGGTTTCCCACCTTCAATCTCTGGTGCAATACGCTCAAAGTGAGCCCAAATTGGGGATGTTAACTTCTTCTTTTTTCTTGGTGGCTTCTTTGTCTCAGCCAAATCGGATGTACTTTTATCCGGAAGATTCTCATCCAACTGAGGTGTGATATTTTCTGATTGAATTTCCATCTGCAATAAATAAATTTGCTAACTTAGACAATAGGCTAAAAGGAAGATGCATGCAGTGCAGAAGAGAGTGAGTTAAAAAAAAATTGGGAGTGGGTGTACATAAAAAAATAAAAAATGCTAAAACAGCAACCGAGCACATAATAGCAAGTGTTCTTATGCAAAATTAATAGTTCAGGTTTGTGAATCAAACATATTAATCAATGAAAGGGGCTATGAATTTATAAATTGTACAGAAATGAATTCAAATAATTTGAACATACTTCTTTCACTAAAAATTTTAGTACGAAAATGTTTCTGTTTATTCAGAAAATATCACTTACTAGAAGCTTTGCAAAGAACAAAAAAGAATATCAAGGCAGTCAAATTCAAATTAGATGTGAACTTTAAATTAAATGGCTACGCTAATCATCAATTAGATGTGAAATGTATTAACTAGTTCCAAAAAAATAAGAAACATGTAAAAGCGTAGAAATTAGAAGAGAAACATGACTGACCGTCTTCTTCGAGTCACAATAGGTCACTGTCAACCACCGATTGACTACTGTAACAGCTTAGGAGGAACAAAAAACGCAGGCTTGAAAATCCTAGGGTTCTTCTTTGACACTTTTCTCTGAGAATAAAGAAATCGCATCACTATTTACCAAAAAGAAAAAAAAAGCGCATCACAAATTAGTCCTTGCATGTTTCAGAAACAACCGGGTAGGGAGGGAGAAGGGAAAATAAGATTATATGAGTAATGTATAAACGGATTACCTCAGTAAAAGTGCAATGACTTCTTGTTCAGCGATCATAAAAATGAAGAAGCTTCCATGGCTGATTTAGCGAGAGAACCAGTGAACCCTAAGGAAGCTTGAAGACAGCCGCTGAGTGAAATGAGAAAAAGGCAAAAATAGAAACCCTCAAACCCTAGTAATGTTTGTGACTTTGTGATTTGTGTCTTCGGGTGAATCAGGTCTTTGTGGGAGAAATAATAAAATATATGACATTACGTTATTACCCTTAAAGATGTAACATGCTGGTGCTAGTTGATCAACTAATTGGACAAAATCGTAAATACCTTAAAAATACGGGTCACATGCGGGTTCGCGTGTTGACACGTGACACGACACGAATTTTTTGCGTGTCATTTTTCTCAACACTAACACGACACATATATTTTTACGGGTCAACCCGAACACGAATTTTCGTGTCGTGTCACGTGTCGACCCGCGTGTCATAACCTATATTGACACCCCTACTTTAGCCCTTGTTGATAACCCAATTTGGAATGTTTCAACGGTTGGTTTGAATGAGTAATACTGATTGAGCATATGAAATATCTCTTATTAGTCTTTTTTAAAACACTGATTGCTATCTGTATTTTTCTTCATGGTTTTGTTTTATTAATAGATTGCTATTATGGATCATTTATGTACAAAAAAAGAAAGAATTTTGGTAGTGATATATTATAAAAGAAATAAAAACGTATTATTTTTTTTTATTCTCTCCCTACAAATTAGCCACATTTCTAACGTGGCTAATGTAAACAAAATTGTGGCTAAAATAATGCTACCACACTCATGACAGCAGTAGCAAAGTGAGAAGAAAAATGTGGCTAAATAAATGCCACGCCAGGATTAGCCACATCTGGAAAAAATGTGGTAGTTTGGTTTAGCCACGTTTTTTGTTACATTTTGCCACATTTATAAATGTGGCTAAACGACTTTTTTTTGTAGTGTATGTATAGGTTAATGAATTCATATTCTATACACACCGACACAGTAATGTTGCTTGGACTTAAGTTACTATGTACGATTGGCATGTTGGAGTTTGAATCATTGAATGACTGATAAATAGATAATCTATTTGGGATGTTACTCCATTGCTTCAGATTAATTCCCTGTTTTTTCTGCAGTAAGAATGGACCTTGTATTTCCACGAGCAAAGTCAAATCCTCAGATTGAGGATAAGTTGTTCTTAAGGTGCTCAGATTCCTTCGGAATTCCAACGAGAGGAAAGCGCAGATACGGTTATAGAAAACTAAGATCAGGAGAAAAAGACACACTTTCATGTGTAAAGAACTGTAATGCAGTAGGACTAAAAGTTTCAGCTGCACTGGGACAACAATCGAATCAACGTACTGACAATAATGCAGACAAAATCTCAAGATGCTCAAGAGATTTTGGAATTTCAAAGAAAAGAAAGGTTCAAGAAGGCGAACAAGACATTTTGGCGAGTTCAAAGAAGACTACTAAACTTCCATCCAGGAAAGTACATGAGCCAAAGTCAGAAGGGGAAGAAGACATTTTGGCACATTAAAAGAAGACTACTAAACTTCCATCCGGGAAAGTACATAAGCCAAACAAGAGTCTTTCTGCCTTGAACAAAAAAAGAAAATTTGAAGACAATATCAGGATTAACAATTTGGAAGAAGATGAGGAAGTTCTTTTCCTTTCAAGGACAAAGTCAAGAAGCCAAACTAGAAATATGGATAATATGAAGGTGGACTACCTTTCTGAATGCTTATTTCTTACATTTATGAACAGTGTCTTAGTTGACAACAATTTTTTTGGTATTTAAGCCTTATAACACTTTTAATAAGTCCTTTACTATGTGTTAACAGGATACTGAACAAAATTCCAGAATATGTCATCAGTGCATGAAAAAGGAAAGAGCAGCATTTGTACCTTGTACTCAATGTCTTAAAATGTCCTGTCTGCTGTGCATCAACCAATGATATGGTTTGTTTACATCTAAATAATCATTCGAAAGGTTTATTTATTTGTTCATGTATTTTATGAGATAGCTTTCCAAAATAATGATTTGACTATTTTTGCACATAGCTCTCCCGATATGAAAATATAACTATTATTTAACCTTAATCTTTGTGCAAAAGTAATCAAATGATTATTTTGTAAAGGCAGTCACCTTCATAGTATCCATATTTCTAGTTTGGCTTCTTGACTTTGTCCTTGAAAGAAAAAGAACTTCCTCATCTTCTTCCAAAGTGTCAATCCTGATATTTCAAATTTTCTTTTCTTGTTCAAGGTAGAAAGACTCTTCTTTGGCTCATGTACTTTTCTGGATGGAAGTTTGGTAGTCTTCTTTGAATATGCCAAAATGTCTTCTTCCCCTTCTAACTTTGGCTCATGTACTTTCCTGGATGGAAGTTTAGTAGTCTTCTTTGAACTTGCCGAAATGTTTTCTTCGCCTTCTTGGACCTTTCTCTTCTTTCAAATTCCAAAATCTCTTGAGCATCTTAAGATTTTGTCCGCATTATTATCAGTACGTTGATAGGACTGTTGTCCCAGTGCAGCTGAAACTTTTAGTTCTACTGCATTACAGTTCTTTACACATGAAAGTGTGTCTTTTTCTCCTGATCTTGGTTTTCTATAACCATATATGTGCTTTCCTCTCGTTGGAATTCCGAAGGAATCTAAGTTCCTTAAGAACAACTTATCCTCAGTCTGAAGATTTGACTTTTCTTGTTGTGGAAATACAAGGTTCATTCTTACTGCAAAAAAAAAAAAAAAACAGGGAATTAATCGGAGACAATGGATTAATTTCAAAAAAATTAGTACTTGTTTAGGTGTATGTAATAGTTTATATGTTGTATATTTGTTATCCTATGTTGTATATTTGTTTAGAGAACAATGAGCATGTATATGTAATTGGACCATTAAATATGATATGTAAATGTATGATTTATGAGATTGTACAGTGTCGTATGGTTTATGTAAAGTTGTAAGAAAAGACTCAAGGATGTGTTTATGCAAGAGACCGTTGTTATGTAGTTGAACATTCAAGTATGGTGTGAAAATGTTGATATATTCCTTGTGAAACAAGAGATGTAATGGGAACCTATGCTAATGAATGGCTAGGTGACCAAAAAGGATTTTAAGTATGACTGTATGTGTATGTGATGCCTAATAATTTTTATAAGATGTGTTAAATTGGTCCATGGATGGATCCTAGACTTAAAGCCTTAAAATGGCTAGGAATGACATAATATATGTTGTAAAATTGTCAATTAGGAATCACATGAGCCTTTGAGGTGTAAAGACGGTTCATTATGCTGAGAAATGTTGTTGTTTTTGTCCAGGAGGGATTCAAATCCTTCCATAAGGGATTCAAATGCCTACTGCTAAAATGCTGAAATTGAGCCATTGTCTAGCTTCTGTCAAGGAGGAATTCGAATCCTTTCATCAGGAATTTGATTTCCTACTGTTAAAATGTTAAATTTCAGTTACTATCAAGAAAAATTTGGGAAGGATTCAAATCCTTCCTTTAGAGATTCAAATCCCTATTTGTGAAAATGCTGGGTTTAAGCTACTGTCTTGTTTTTGTTAAGGAGGGATTTGAATCCTCCAATTAGGGATTCGAATCCCTAGTGAAAAAAAATGTGGGATTCAAATGCTTTTCGAAAATGATTCGAATCCTACTCGTTCCAAGGGCTAAAATATGTCAACATCCTTCACAAGGAGGATGTTTTAAAAGGAGTACCCATTGTTTATGACTTTGTCAAGGTATTTAAATAAAAGGGTTATGTTTATCTCATTTTACATGAGATAAACAACTCTCCTATACACTCAAAAAGAGATTGGGTCCCACCACTCTTTTTTCTCTCTCCTCTTACTTGTGGGTCCCACTTATACTTTTATTTCTACAACATGAGGTAGTTTTTTTCCTACAACATAAGAAAATATGTCCCTTAAATAAATGATGGAATGTAGGACTTATTGAGGATGAGATGTTTAAATAAAAAAACAAAAGTTTATGAGTATGCATGAAACAATTGAAGTAAATTATAACATAAGTGGATAATGTATGAGTACTAATAACAATTGAAGTAAATACGGAATTATTTTATGTTGAGAAAAGAAAAAGTTTATCCCAACTTACTTCCCTTATTTATTAATAAGCTTAATACCATACGTAATGATAACAAACTGATCTAGAACGGGGTGTTACAATAGGCTTCGAAATAGAATGGAAGACCAATTTTTTTGATGATTCTTTGATTAAATATATTGAAAAAGAAATTGTTTAGAGTTTTGCCTGGATTCAACCATAGAAGAGTTTAACAATATGGAAACATGTATAATAAGATATTAAAGGGGCGTTTGGTAGAGGAGATATTTTTTTTACCAGGAAAAAAAGATTTCCGAAAATATGGTGGGAATTTTTTTTCCTGAGTAAGTTACGAAAAAGTGTTTGGTATGCCAAATTTTTTTTGGGAAAGTTGGTTGATTTTACTAATGTTGTTTGGTTGATTATAAAATATTGATGGGAATCTGAACCGAAGTGACAAAATTATCTATTTTTACACATCTACTGATATATTGTATAAGGGTATTTTTGTCTCAAAATGTGAAAATGCGTTTCCCAATTGGTGGGAAAAAATAATAGCATGGGTGAGATGAGATTATTATTTTTTTCCATGTGTAGTTAAAAATGGGAATGATGGGGAAAATACCATATGGGATCATTTTACTATTATTCATATCAAATATGGTAAAAAAAAAATCTCCACCCCACTTTCCCAGGATTTTCCCCAAAATACTTATACCAAACACCCCCTAAGAATTAAGTGATGTGAGCTTAATTTCTTTAATAAATTTCTTTCAAATTTTCTTATATTAGGTCTGTATTGTATTTTATGTACTTTTATTTATAATATAATATTTTTTTATTTTCACCCCTTGTCATAAAAATTCCTGGATCTGCTTTGGGAGGAAAAGTTCTTGATTTTGTCTCGATTTTGAAGTGAAAACCTGATATTTGATTTTTGAGGGATGCTTTTCTCTTTCTTTTGAAGTGAATACCTTTCCAATGGCAAACTTGCTTTTCTCTTCTTGTTTTTACCCTTCATTGAATATTAATTCTCGCTAGTGAATACAATTTTATCTTGTTTGTGTGTTTTGGGAAGGGGGCACTTCTATTAGTATATTACCAATGAATTTTAACCTGAATGCCTATGCACATAGTTTTGATTGATTTATGCGTGGTCACACCCTGGACAGAATTAGATAATGCTTTTTTCTTGCATGGAGAATTGAATAATGCCCTCAGTTTCGTTTTTCCCATTAGGTTTTGATGATGATTTTTGTATGCAGCCCCCGAGTTACGCTATAGCTCTGGCTATGAGAAGAAATCACGCTGTTGTAATTCCTCTACTAAATGGATCAAGTCCCAATATCCAAATTGTCATCCACTTTTCCAAATAAATCCTGTATAGAAATTTTTTGTTCATTTAATTGACATAATCTTCAACGCAATTTCGTAAACGAGCACAAAGTTACGTAACAAAATAAAAATAAAAATAAAAAGCTCATGTAACGAGCACAAAGTTATTTTATCATTTAAAAAGATGGTCCTTTTAGATAAATATAGTGTGTTTTCTCAAATTTTAAACTACAAAATTTTTCCTCCTCTCTCTCTTCCCCAAGTTTATTTCTTTATTTCTCTTAAAAGGATATAACTGTGTATACTTTAAAAGGATACACACTTTTCCCTTGTAATATTACAAGAAACCACACTCAATTTATGTAACTCGCAAATATTAGTACTTGTACATGGCAGAATGCACCAGCTAAATTGTGAGTTTCACCAAAGCCATGATTTTCTTCTCTTCTTCTAGCAGATTCGTGACATCAGCCTTAGCTTTCTCTGCAAAGCTCTTAACCATTTCATGAAACCCTTCATCATCATCCTCTTCGTTCTTCAGGTCTTTTGTTACAAATTCTCTTGTTTTTATGAGACCATGGCCAAGCCTAGTTTTGAGAGTAATGTCTAAATACTATCAGTTGTGAGAGTCAGTGGAAGAATAACTAGACCCCCAAAACTTCCTGCTCTATCCCCTAGCAAGTTGCAGGGACCAATTTTAATGGCAATAGTTGAGTATGCATCAATATTGCTATCTGCCCATTCTGACCAGTGCTCCCATAAGAATCTAAGAATTGCTGGAGGGACATCCTACAAACACAGCAAGATGAGCATGAGACAACTAGTACATGGAACAACATATTTGCAGTTTATAGACAGGAAAAGAAACAAAATCCTAGAAGTTGGTCTATAAGCCTTTGCTTCTTGAAATTGATTTATAGCATAGAGGAGACTTTCCTAGATAACAAACGCATTTAGTGCAGAATAAAGGTTAAAACAAACTTATTATTTAGAATGAAATTATATTTATAAAAAGAAAAAATAAGACCTTTGAGCCATGTGAAAAGGAAACCAACAAGGATGCTATATCTGTTAAGGATAGTTAAGTGTTAGAACAAGCCAAATCATGTTAATCTTTGTACCGGTTAGAACCCTGGAACAGAACCCTCACGATGTAAATTTTTTTTATGTAGGTTACTATTAAAAATTCTTTTATCTTTGTACCGGTTTCTTCGCATCATACCCTTTTTATAAAGTCCTTCAAAGAGATGTCTTTTATCCTTTCCACATTCCTATTATCTGCATAAAATGCATCCAATGATGTATGACACCGGTATAATCTCCTGTACAAGAATAAAGAGTTGAACCCTGCAGAAAGGTGAATATCAGTGGTTTATAATCTTCCTTGTGATATTTTAAAAGCATAAAGCATAAATTTGCCTAGAATTAGAAGATAGATAAGAACCAAACCATCAAAATATAAAGGTCCTCGATGGTACTCTTTGTATTTGTCTATTAGATTCTCACTGCATTCAAAATGCCCAATTCCAATTACTATAACATTAAATAGAAAACTAAAATGGAGTACCAAAAAAAGATAATAAATCAATTTCAGAACCAGAAATTGCACATGAGGAGAGACATACTTATGCAGGGCAGTTTTCTTCCAAGAAATTTTTTGTTCATTTAATTGACATAATCTTCAACGCAATTTCGTAAACGAGCACAAAGCTACGTAACAAAATAAAAATAAAAATAAAAAGCTCATGTAACATGCCTAGATAAATAAAAATAAATGTACATATCTGACAACAAATAGAGTGTTTATTTTTTTTTAAATCAAAATCTAACCATCCCAACTAGGGATGTGCATGGGTCAGGTCAAGTCAGGTTTTTGTCCAACTCGACCCAACTTGGTTTTTATAAGTCAGGTATTTTGACCCGACCCGCTTTAATTTGATCCAAGTCAGGTCTGACTTGGATTGGATTTTGTTGAACTAGTTCAGAACCAGTTTGGATCTAACCTGACTTGGTTTCTGAAGTAGGTCTGACTTGGTTTCTGAACTAGGTCAAATCTGACCTGACCCCTTTTTGACTTAGATTTCTCGCAAAATTTTGTCGAAATTTTTACGTTGCAAAAGGCGAAAATTTCGTCACAAAATTATTTTTTCGTCGAATTATTTACAAAAAAAAAATTTCTATTGAAATTTAGTTTCTGTCAACAGTTTTGACGAAACTGATTTCTTCCATCAAATCTTTTAAACGAAAAAAGAATTTTGTCAAAAAATTTGACAGAAATTATTTCGAAGGAAATGTTTCATTTGAAACTTTTGATGAAATTTAGATTCTCTAAAGAATTTTGACAACATATTTTTTTCGTCAAAATTTTTTTTTTGTCAAAAGAATTTACGGAATTTTTTTATAGAAATGTGTTTCGTTGAAAATTTTAATGGAAATGTGTTTCGCTAAAAATTTCGACGAATTTATTTTTTTGTCAAAAAATTTAACGAAAATTTTTTCGTCGAAAACTTTCTCCGAAATTTTAAATCTGTACAGAATTTTGATGAATTTTTTTGCCGTTAAAATTTTTTGATGACAAAAATGTTTTCATCGAAAACTTTAGCCAAGATTTGAAATCTGTAAAGAATTTTGATGAAATTTTTTTCCGTCAAAATTTTTTGATGACGAAAATATTTTCGTCGAAAACTTTCGCTGAAATTTGAAATCTGTAAAGAATTTTGATGAAATTTTTTGCCGTCAAAATTTTTTGATGACGAAAATATTTTCGTCGAAAACTTTCGCCGGAAATGTTTCCGTCGAAAACTTTCGCCGAAATTTGAAATCTGTAAAGAATTTTGATGAAATTTTTTGCTGTCGAAATTTTTGTTGACGAAAATATTTCTGTCAAAAATTTTCGCCAAAATTTGAAATCTGTAAAGAATTTTAATGAAATTTTTTGCCGTCAAAATTTTTTGATGGAAATGTGTTTCGTCGAAATTTTCAAAGGAAATTGTTTTGAGGAAAATGTTTCATTTGAAACTTTCAACGAAATTTAGATTCTCTAAAGAATTTAGACAAAATATTTTTTCTGTCAAAATTTCTTATTGAAATATTTTTGTCAAAAAATTTTACGAATTTTTTTTACAGGAATGTGTTCCGGTTAAAATTTTGATGGATACATTCTTTATCAAAAATTTTGACGAAAATATTTAGTCGAAAATTTTTGAGAGAAATGTGTTTCGCTAAAAATTTCGACGAAATTTTTTTTTGTCAAAAAGTTTAACGAAAATGTTTCCGTCGAAAACTTTCGCCAAAATTTGAAATCTGTAAAGAATTTTGATGAAATTTTTTTCCGTCAAAGAATTTCGATGAAAATGTGTTTCGTCGAAAGTTTTTATGAATATATTTTTTTGTGAAATATTTTGACGAAATTTAGATTCCGTAAAAAATATATTTTTTACATAATGGGTATGGGTCAAGTTTTGGGTCAGTGGGTCAATATTAAAACGAGTCAGGTCTAAAACTGACCCAAATAAAAGTAGGTCAGTATTTAATCCAGTTCAAAAAATATGGGTATTTGTGGGTCGGGTCAAGGTCGGATCAAGAGCAGGGCAAGTGAACCAGTTTTTTTGCACACCCCTAATCCCAACCCAAGTTGTAGTGAAAAATAAAACTGACTAAATTGAAAAAGAAAAAGAAATTCTCCAATGTTGGCA
Organism: Gastrolobium bilobum; assembly: GCF_033153095.1. Taxonomy (NCBI): domain Eukaryota; kingdom Viridiplantae; phylum Streptophyta; class Magnoliopsida; order Fabales; family Fabaceae; genus Gastrolobium; species Gastrolobium bilobum. Next base: position 268,597 of record NW_026897420.1, on the reverse strand, counting down.
AAGTATTAAAGTAGTTAATGGGATTGGCATGCTACTGCTAGTAGGAGTGGTGATGATTTTTCCTGCAAGTTCTTTCTGGCCTCATAATCCACTTGTTTGAAATCTAGCTTTGATTCATTTTAAGGGAATCATCAAACAGAAAATAACATAGTTAATCATGGACATTGTAACTCCATTGTAATTTACAGGGCATTGGGCCACAGTTCTTAAAAGATAGTAAATATCAGTGTGTGGGCCAAGGAAACTTTTTGGAGTTTGTAGTCCAAAAGTACAATAAACTCAAAGAAACCTTTTATTTTTAAAATGTGGAGCTAGAGCTTTACAGACCAAAGCATCATAGCAGCAGATAGGGTAATGAATATCAATTTCACTATTAAACTGCATAGCTATGCCTAAAAGAAGCAAGGGTCCATGTTTTCTTATATTGTAGGATAACATGAGAGAAAAAAGTAGAGACAAATTAAATGTAGGTCTCACAATTTATATTAAAAAAATTAATTGGCAAAGAAAATGAATTTTGTGTAGAAAAAAATTTGCTCTCCTGTCACAGGAGAGCATGATTTCCGAAGAAGTAAACTAAAAAAAAACTAACTAAAAGAAAGGGAATGCTATTCTCATTTTACATGAGAGTAGTTCTCCCATGTTATAGAGAGAAGCCACGTGGGACCCATAAGAAAAAAGAAAAAGAGTGGGTGAGATTTTTGAAGTGAGATAATTATCTCATGTAAAATGAGAGTAGTATTTTCCCTAAAAGAAACACCCCCACCCTCCACCAAAAAGAAAAAAGAAATTTAAAGAGCACATGCTACATTAGTAAACGACCAATAAAATTGTAGATCGCACCGACTAGCTTTGCTGATTCAATCCATCATTTGATTTAAGGGAAAAGTGTTTGTCCTTTTAAATGACACAACTTATGTCGGTTCACTCTCACAAAGAGGTGGGACCCACACCTTTATATTTTTTTGTCTACTCTCTCTCCTCCTTTATCTATCTCTTTCTCTCACTTAAAATAACACAATTTTACATCCTTTTAAAATGATAGACACTTTTCCCTTTATTTAATTATAACGAACCCATTTGATTTTGGCAATTCTAGGACAATAAATATAAGGGGAGAACGACAAGTACAAGTTTTGAAACGCTAGAGGGATGGCTCCTCTGTTCCCAGTAACTAATCTGATTTTTTTTAATTTTTTTATAAACAAAAGGCCTAAGCCACAAAACAAAGAAAGAACATAAAAAGAAACTTAACTATTGCAACTCAAAGCACGAGGTCTTCTAACAGCTGACAGATCAGCAAGCAATAGTAACTGGATGCTAGAAGGAGGTTCCTGCCAAATAAGATAGTCTTTCTGCCCCTCATAGTCTAATATGTAATTTGTCAACCAGTCTGCGCAAGAGTTACCCTCCCTCAAAGTATGCCTGAAAATCACAAAACAGCTTTTATCGATCCATGTCTATATGCGAGAAATCAGATGATTCTCACAAACTACTGTATCATTTCTAGTGAGCACAGTGATCACACTTGTTGAATCACTTTCAATAATGATGTTACGGTATCCAACATTCCCAGCCATCTCCAACCCCATAAGGACACCCCATAATTCTGCTTTGAATGAAGAACACCTTCCTAATTTATATGCAAAGCCACCAAGCCACTTACCGCACTCATCACGAATAACACCCCCACAAGCAGTTGGACCAGAGTTACCACGTGTAGCCCCATCCGTATTAACCTTGACAACACCCGAATTGGGAAACTGCCAAGATATGTCCGCTACCATGATTCTTTTGTCAGAAGCCAGATTTGTACATTTGTTTGCAGCCTCTTCCACATCCTTTGCAAGATTTTGGATTAGGTTTTCCTTCACGAAAACGGGCGTCAGCGAGGCACCATGCGTTCTTTCATTTCGCTAATGCCAAATCTTCCAGCATGTTAGAAAGAAAATAGTTAGCCATTTTTTATCTTGCCTATCATTAACATGCATGGCAATATTTTTCTACAGCCATTGGTCTATAACTCCTAAGAAGAAATCATCAACTTCATAACTTGGAACTAGTTTAAGCCACAAGGATTTGGCTTCACTACAGTCCTGAATGACATGTGAAATAGTCTCCCTTTTTAGGCCGTAAACTGGGCACGTGTCATCTGCCTCATCCATTGTGTCTTTCTGGATCTTGTAAGAAGTCTCTTGTGCATCACTTTTCACATCATTATTTTTACATTTTGTGTACCCTTCCAGCGCCAAAGAATTGGCCATAGATTATTCTTCTCTACCAATACATTATTTTGCTTGAGAAGCACATCATAAACACCTTGCGCTGTAATTGTCTTATTACCCTCTAGATACAAAAGTTTCCTATCTTGCTCATTAGCCTCATTTGGAGTTAGTTCCTTGGAGAGTGGCAATAACATCCTTAGGAAGAAGTTCCTTAAGTATTTCATAGTTCCAAGCACCACCAGGGGTAACATATCAGCGACTGTTATATTATGGTCAATAATTTGCTCCCCCCTTATAACACGATCTTGTAGTGAGTAACTATGGGACAACCATTTATCTTGCCAGAACTTAATGGACTGCCCATCACCAATCTCCCAAACTAGCCTTTCCTCCATGGTCTTCCACATTCTACACAAATTTCTCCAAAAATTGGAGTCACCACCACGAGTGACAATGATACCATCTCTTGATTTTTTTTCTCATATTTATGATATAGGACCATCCTCCAAAGCTAATCTGGATCCATGTAGTGCTGCTAAGTCCTATTTGGAAGGAAGACATCATTCATAAGTTCCAAGCGTTTCAAACCAAGACCGCCATTCATCTTTGGGAACTTCAGTTGATAAGATGGTGGCTTCTTCTATTGTCCTTGTCTCCCCAAATGAAACTTCTTTGAATCTTCTCTATCTCCCTGCAAATAGAAGTACTATACACTCCCACTTGTTGATTTTATTATTAGGTGAAAATATTAGATTCCACTAACAGAGAGTGGGCCCGGGTTAATTAGCGGTAGGGGTGTGCAAAAAAACCAAACAACTGAACTGAACTACATTTTAAAAAAATTGGTTTTAAAAAATCAATTCTTGAACTAAACTGCTTCTTAAAATTAGTTCTGCTTTTGAAAAATCAGTTTTTAAATTAAACTGGTTGATGAACTAAACTAGTTTTCGAAATTAGTTCAAGAACCGAATTGGTTTAAAAAATCATGAACTGAATTGTTTTTTTTTCGTATTTTTATTTTTTTATTTATTTTTCTTCCTTCATTTATCTTTATTTTTATTATTTTATTTCTTTAGTTTTTTCTTTTTCTCTTATTTTTTCTCTTATGTTTTTCCCTCTTGTTTTTAATTTATTTTATTTTTTAATTGTTTATTGCTCTTTTTTTCCCCAAATTTATGGTATTGTTTATGTTTTTTATTTTTTCTCTCAATATTTTTATACTTTTCATTTGGGTTTAGAACGGTTCAAAAACCAATTTTAGGGATATGCAAAAGAATCACACAAAACACTACACTTAAAAAACTAATTTTTAAAAACCAGTTCTTGAACTGAACTGTTTTTAAAAACTAGTTTTTGAATTGAAAACCAGTTCATGAACTGGACCAATTTTTCTCTTCTTTTCATTTATTTTTCTTTTACATCTCTATTGATCTTCTTTTATTTATTTATTTAGTTTTCTTTTTTCTTTTTTCTCTTACGTATTTTTTATTTATTTGTTTATTTTTAATTTTAAGTATCATTTATATAGGGTTTTTTTTTTAATTTTTATTTTTTTCTTAAATCTGTTCATTTTTTTATTTAGATTCAGAATTGATTTTAAAAATCAATCTATATATTTATCTATATATAACTAGGAGAGAGAAATCACTAGAGGACAAAAATGCCACGTGTCAGCTTTAGACCCCATGAGCCAGTTTCGCTTTCACACTAAACCGATTAATAATATAATGATAATGAGAGAAAAAATGCCACGTGTCAGCTTTAGACCATATGAATTAATTTTCTTTTCACAGTTAATCGGTTAATAATAATAATAATAATAAATTAATAAAAAATAATAATATATACCCTTAATGGGAACTAAATAGAAACGGTAATTATATGCAAATCAAAAAATAAATGAAAAATAGAAACATCCATCGATGAGTCTTGCCCATATCATAAGCCCAATTTGCTGACTCGACTGACTCATTAAATAAGATATATCAATATGTTCATTGGACAAACTCTGTGTTTTGATATCAATCTGTAATTGTTAACCTTATTAATATCCCACTACTTGGCTTAATTATTAAAAAATGAAATTATTTTGTGTATAAATAGGATATGCGTTACTAGATCTTTTAATTTGGTAATCAGCTTCTGTGCATATATTTCTTTTCTTCTCTATCCGTTTATCTTCATCTTCTCAAGTTGTTCTTATATTAGATGAACATGTAATATTTTTCATTTTTTTTGCAGCTCTGTTTAGAGCAAAGTCGACGAGATGATTTGAAATCACTAAGATATGTACTTTTGTGCTTCCTCAGAGGAAGGTATGACATTATTCTCTATCTGCTTTTTTTTTACAAATATTTTCTCCACAATTCTTTTCATTTTTTGAATATTATAAAATAAATAAATTGCACAGTTGTGTTGATATTATTTTGTAAAGTATCTTTGGGCATGATATATTATAAAATACGTAAATTTTGCAATATTGTTTTTTCCATCTCTTCACCCAAGTGTACTTTTTTCTCCATCTATTTTGACTTGCTTGATATATTTCAGGTTATGACTTTGATTATGTTTTAGATTGGACCATTTTAAAGAACCAGCAAGCACAAAAGAATGTAGTGCAACCCCTTATCTCTAAGTATATTTGATTTTTGGGACACACACACAACCCCCACATATATATGTATTAAGGTCCATTACAAGAAATTATTCATTTGAACGAAACTTTGAAAATCCAACCAGCCATAACAACAGCCAGCTTGCTTTTCATTTGTATTCTATTTTTCAAACTTAATTTAATACGACCATATATATTTTCGATGTTAACATTTCAATTAATTTATATATTTATTAGAATTTGAGATTAGTTCCCATCTTTATGTTTACATATTTTATTGCTATAATCCATAACAACCAGCCATACTGTTATTGCTTCTCAAAGATTTTGGGGAATCTCACTTCATCCTGATTTGTGATGAAATTATAGTTCCTTCTATTAAGATATTGCTTATTTTTTTATTTTTGGTAAAAAGATTTTGCCTTTTTTAACCAACGCAAATCTTTATAATATGAGAGAATATTGATATTTTGTTTAATTTAACAATTAATCATAATTTATTTTAATAATTTTGTATGTATTTGGATTATAGTTAGCATTTGAAAGTGACGAAGGAACAAAAATGTATAAAATGAAGGAAAACAAATAAAGGAAATAAATTGAAGTTTTTCAAAAAAAATTAAAAATAAAATGGTTTTGTAAAATACATATTATAGAAAATTTTAAAGACACATACATTTTAAATACAAATTTTGGAAACAGACTTTAAGTTAAAGGACGCAAGATTTTAAGTTAGACTTTATTCTCTTAATTATTTTGTTTTCTTTTTATAAAGTTCTTAAATCAATGTCTCTGCCTTTTATTTTATGGGTTCTAAACTTTTTAGTTCCTTGGTTATAAAAGAAAAAAAAATCAATATCCACTTTAATTGCATGTTTACCATTTTTTGGGAAGTTCATAGGTTGGAAAAGATTTTAGCATTCTTTTTGTGGCAAACAACAGTATTAATTTCACTACTTTTTGCATGGATAATTATTAAGCATATTAATAATGGGTAAAGGATTTCTCCAGTCAATGGAGATAAGTTATCTCCAGTGAGCCCAAAACGACGTCGTTTTGGGGCAAAAATCAAGGTATTTTTGTAATTATAATATATTTCCTGGTTATTTTAGTCTTTATCATTATAATTTTTTAATCTTATAACCCAAAAACGACGTCGTTTAGAGCTCATTGGAGGAAACTTTATCTCCAGAGACTGGAGAAATATTTTTCCCATTAATAATACATCTACTTTCTGCATCGAAAATTATTAAGTCTATTAATAACTTTTATTATTATGTCTATTAAGATTAATTAAATTTTTGGATCAATAACGAATCAATGATTATTTTGTTATAAGCTTTAAAAAAATAAGTTTTAATACATTATATGTCTCTTTGTAATTCACATTATTAATAATATTTATTATTATGTCTATTGGGATTAATTATTTTTTTGGATTTACAATCGAACCAATGATTATTTTGTTAGAAGCTTTACGAAATTAGTTTTAGTACACAATATTTCTCTTCGTAATTCATGTTATTTGCCCATAAACTTTATTTTTTTTCCATTTTTGTGTATACAAATTTATAAAATTTCAAATACTAAGGACACAAATCCTTGCAAAAAAATAATTGTTTATTCTTATTAATTACTCAATTAAAAGGAATTATCATTCAATGTTTTGCAGTATATCATTATTTTAATGTTATTTATGACTAGTTGTTTCTAACCGAGTGAGTAGCTGACTTTTCATATTTTTCACCAAATTATTATTGGTAGAGTTGAAGTATTATTGAGATTAAATACGATACATTAAATATATGATTATATATATATATATATGTTAATTTTGAGAATAATTATTTATACTTATGCAATTAAGCGAATGAATGGTCTTTTGATATTACCTCATTCAACTTCAACTACGAAGTGTTTATTAGAATATTAAATGTACTAACTCAAATATTTGCCAACTCTTCATCTAATACCTATGTCATAAATACACACACCTCCGAGACTCGATTTAGAGGCAACTATAGAAATCATAGATAGATAGTAATTAAATTAAAATCTCTTTTCTTCTTTTATAGTTAAATTCCTAAATCTAATTTCAATTTTTGTAAATAAAAATTTGTAAAATTTCAAATACTAAGGACACAAATCCTTGCAAAAAAATATTATTTATTCTTATTTTGTAAATCTGATTGTTATAAATGAAAATCCATCTCTGAGAAATATTGAAAGAAGCCGAGTCAAACTTTGTAATTTTTGAACGACTACATCACAAGCTAAAATGCAGTGATATACTTTTACGATTTGCGTTAACTTTTACAAGACAAACAAACCGATTTTTTTTTTCACCGTGGAACGCACGGGTAATACACTAGTTATAAACTAATTTAAAATCAATTCAAAACTATTTCAGAACTAAAATGATCTAATAAATCAATTCACTTCTTAGAATTAAATTACTTCTTCCAATTCAGTTTGGTTCGGCAAGAAAATTGAACCATGAACACCCTTAATTAGTGGAAGTAGCAAAGATTTTAAACAATAATAAATAAAATATTGAAAAGAGAATGCCACTAAGTGTGTTGGTAGCATTTATGAGAGAGTTTAGAGGTGCTTTTGAATGCCTAAAACAAAAAAATATTTAAATTCTTGATGAAGTATTTAATGACTTTTCAAATTATGGAGGATCTAAACTTCTTTTTGATCTTTAAAATTTAGTGTTACACTACTCATGAATGTTTTAATAATATTGATTTCTAATCTATCATATTACTTATTTGTTCGAATATATATCATGTGATAGAAAGCATAACAAGGACTTTATAACATTCAACTTAATTTGTTATAGAAATGTATTACTTACTTCTAATAGTTGAACTTTGTCTAATGATTTTTAAAACACAGATTGGGTTTTTTCAAGTGAAACATGAAATATAAAGACAAGTTAATTGTTACATTTTCAGTTTTTTTTTTCTTCGGAATTTTTAGTTCTGTATCCAAAATCCATTTCTTTTAAAAAAATGATATATATATATAAGGTAGGATCCTTTGACACCAGTGTCAAATTTCAAATAAATTTGACATCTCATCTGAGATCCGTTAGATCAAAAAAGATCAACGACTCTGATTTGTAAGCATATGACACAGTTGATCTTTTTTGATCTAATGGCTTTCAGATGAGGTGTGAAATTTGAAAATTGACACTGGTGTCAAAGGATCCTGCCTCTCTCTCTCTCTCTCTCTCTCTCTATATATATATATATATATATATATATATGGGCAAAATGATTTGTAATATGACTGCATATAAGCATTGGTGCAGTCACCTAAAAACTACGTCATTTTGGTTGGGATAAAGGAAGTTTGTGTTCAAAATTAATTGTAGAAAATGGAAATATTATATTTATTTTCAACTTTGTATGGTTATGATTTCTCATATTTAATGCTTTATATTTAATTCTGTCTTTGCATGGTTATAATTCCTCATATTTAATGCTTTCACACTATAAAACAACGTATCTTGCAACAACGTATCAATATCTAATGAAATTGGATAGAGTTTTTTATTACTAATTTATTTGAATTATGAATTTAAATAACATCGTATCTTGCAACAGTTAAGGGATTTGATGAAGATTATAGGAGATTATAAATGGATATGATCCCCTGGGCTTGGATTTTCAATTCAATTATATTCTTAATTGGAAGTCAAATCATGAGGTGTTTAACGTCATGATTAAATAATATCCTAAGAAGATACAACATATCTTCATGGATATGGGCCTAAGTAATGTTTTTCAATTAGGATAAAACCCTAATTATATAACATCCAAGTAACGTCCCTATCATTCCAAGACAAGACAAGAAGAATAATGCCTCCCTTGACTAGTAACCCTAGTCTTGGCCGCCCCTTCTCTCTTCATATCTTCTTCCATTGTTGCTCCTCTCACCTAACCTCAAAACAACATTACAGTCTTGAGAAAAATAACCTAAACACTTGAAAGCTTCCACCTTGTCATTGCCTAGCAAGCTTCCAAGGAAAGAAGGACTCAACGAGAAAGTGTTTCTCAGAAGCAACCAAAAGGTAGCCGTGTGGATTACCATTAGAGGGAGTCATTTTCTTTGACGCCTTCTAGTGAAAAAGGTAAGAACTTTAAACCTTACATGTTTTAACGAGTAAATCCTGGGCATAAACACATGAGGAACATAAATGGTTTATGTTATGGACCAGGGAAAGGCCCACGACGGCAAGATGCCCAACCTACACAAGCCCAAAGGTAAGCTCTATAAATAGGGACTAAAGACCACAGGTATGGCTGATCTCTCTCTAACCCTATTTCTTTCAAACACGATAGTGCACACACACACCCTTTCAAGCTAAGGCCATCATACTGTGTGTAGTGATTTGTTGTCCCCAAGATACCTAATCCATAGGTATCTAGAGAGAAAGCTATAGATCTAACATCAAACAACCGACTTATGGTCGGACACCTCTGCCCACGGCAAAACATTAGCGCCGTCTGTGGGAAACGCTTTTCCACTACTACGTGATCGAAAGCCACGATGGTGAGAGCGACAAGAAGTGGATTTCGACAACCATCAAGATCGAATTCCAGGATCCAGCCTATTTCCCCAATCAGGGAGAATCCATCAGATCATCGGCAGATAGATACCGATGCAGTGCATGTGAGTGATGTGCACTCCAATTCGGCATCAACTCCAGGCGTCTAATCCAGACGCCCCATACGTGCAAGGGTTACAACCGATGGAGGAACAAACGGCGGATGCTGTGCAGGCACCAAACGGCGCAGTTGGTGATTCTCAGGTAACAGATCTGGCTGTTGCCGCAGTACTTCAGAGAATGGAAGAGATGGAGAGAAGACACGGGCTTGAATGGGAGGCAGATGCCAGACAGATGCGAGAGCTGGAGGCTCGAGTAGGTCGAGTCGCCAACCCGAACCTAGAATGAGCCATAACACGGGTCATGAATGATCTGCGGATCACTAGCACCCAGGCGAATCCTGATGGGACTCGGGCTCGGGGGAGAGGAATTGGAAATATCGAAAGTCGGCCTCAAAGAAGCACACCCAATGTGGTTCATAATCAAGGACCCGAAGTTCGCAACGGCGGCATAGGACAACCGGGAAGGCTGGAAGAGAACCCCCAGTCTTCAGATTGGAGACGCTCATCCCAGAACCCAAACCCGAACGATGTATCCGGGGTCTACAGGAGGAAGTATCACAGGTGGCAATACAATGACAGCCCCTTCGTTGACGAGATCGTGGATGACCATTTCCAAAGAACCTCAAACTGTCTGAAATTCCAAAATACGATGGAGCGCAAGACCCCCAAGTGCATTTGGATGCCTTTGATACGGCGATGTACATTAAGGGAATTGAAGAGCCGTTGATAACTCGGTTATTTGCGACCACGCTGACGGGAGCAGCTCAATCATGGTTCTCATCTCTACCAGCGGGATCCATCAGATCATTTGAAGAGCTCGGAGGTAGATTCTTGCTGAATTTTGCTACGAGTAAAAAACAGCCCAAGTCCAAATTCGTGCTGGGAAAAATAAAACAACAACCTGGTGAAACGCTGCAGAAGTATTTGGACCGCTTCAAAATGGCCGCCTTACAAGTTCCCGGGTTGTCTGAGAATGTTCATTTACATTTGGTGATTGCCGGCCTCCACGGATCCTTCAGGTTAGCTAGATCCGTATACAAAAACCCAGTCCGAATTATAGTTGAGTTCACTGCACGGTCCAAAAAATATTTGGAGCTCGAACAGATAGAGATTGAAAATGCAGACCCAAGGCAACACCACGGCCAGGTGGAGAAACTCGGAAATCGAAGGCAAAGTGATTTCTGGGGTAAAAGGCCAGAAGAGAAAGTTTCAACTAAGTAAAATTTGATAGATATGCACCTCTGAAATCGTCCAGATCCCAAATCTGGAGAGAGGTAGCATCCACCGAAATGAAGAGGGTGGATAGGCCACGACCATTACTGAATCCAGCCAGCCTGGACCAATATCGATATTGCGCGTTCCATGCTGGCCCTGGCCACACAACTGATGAATGCTGGGATATCAGAGACGCAATTGAAAGATATATCAGAGAAGGAAAGTTGCGTCAGTATTTGATAAGAACTCAAGGATGGAAGAATAATAAGAAGAGGAGAGGAGGACGGCTTATGAGCCCGCCCCGAGAAAAGAAGTTCAGGGATGAGGGCCGAGGTAAGAAACCGGCCAAAGAAGAGGATGATGAATTCATAGAACCTGAGTTTGATGGCAGGAGGTGATACAATGAATGCCAGGAGAAAATATTTAAGAGAGGTGCTTTCGATACGAGAGCGGCCCAAGTTTAAAGGAGCCGAACCAGAAGCACCACTGCTGTTTTTTACAAAGAAAGAATTGGAGGATGTCATGCCGGGACACGTTGACGGGTTAGTTATCATCGACACATTAGTCAACTGTAAAGTCAAGAAAATGTTCGTAGATAACGGCAGCTGTGCCGACATAATTCTGTGGCAGGCATTCCAGAAAATGAACCTAGATGTGGAAGATTTGTAAACCTGCAACACGGCTTTGATTGCGTTCAACGGCCGCGATACTATCCCTAAGGGATACATTGACCTGAGGCTTACCTTGGGAACAAAGGAGGCTTCCAAGTCGAAAATGATAAGATTCATAGTGGCTGACTTCCCGTCGGAGTATAATGTAATTCTAGGAAGGCCAACTATCCACGATTGGGATATACTGGTCTCCACCAAGCATCAGAAGCTCAAGATGATTGGTAAGCAGAACACGGTAATCACCATTCCCGGGGATCAAAAAGAATCTCGGGATTGTTATTTTAAGTCGGTCAGAGCAATAGGCAGTAACCTTAAGACACCAGCCGGGGTGAACCCCAGTAATAAGCAGGATAACTCCAAGAAGAAGGGAACAACATCGGTAAACATGGTGGAGTTGGACATGAGGGATGAAACTCAGATCCCAAGGCCGAAACCCGATGGAGAGCTGGAGGAAGTAGTCATTGGAGAAAAAACTCAAACAGCCAAAATCGGAAAGGGGCTGGCAGAAGAGGATAAAGTTCGACTTACTGACTGCTTAAGGAGGAACACAGACGTCTTTGCTTGGAAATCCTCAGAGATCCTTGGCGTGGACCCTGACTTTTGTTGTCATAAGCTCGCGGTGTACCCAGGATCAAAACCGGTAGCTCAAAAGAAAAGGAAGCTCAGTGCAGAACGCCGGCAGGTGTTACAAGATCATGTAAAGGAGGTTCAGGAAGCAGGGTTTATCAGAGAAATACAATACACAACCTGGTTGTCCAACGTGGTGATGGTAAAAAAGCCAAATGGGAAATAGAGGGTGTGCACGGACTATACAGATCTGAACAAAGTATGTCCCAAGGATGCGTACCCCATGCCTAATATAGATCAGCTCGTTGACAACTCATCTGGGTTCCAGATGCTGTCCTTCATGGATGCGTATTCAGGATATAATCAAATCCCACTACGCCCCGAAGACTAAGAAAAAACCACTTTCATCGCATAAAAGGAAAATTACTGTTATAATGTGATGCCTTTTGGACTGAAAAACTCAGGTGCCACCTACCAAAGAATGATGAATCAGGTATTCGCAGATCAGCTTGGTAAAAATGTGGAGGTATACATAGATGACATGATTGTTAAATCAATTAACTCAGCAGTTCATATTGAGGAACTAGAGCAAACCTTCCAAAAACTAAGGCAGCACAATATTCGTTTAAACCCGGCTAAATGTGCTTTTGGAGTCCTGGCAGGAAAGTTTCTAGGATTTATGTTGACTCATAGGGGCATAGAAGCTAACCCGGACAAATGCAGAGCCGTACTGGAGATGAAGCCACTAGTAAGCAAAAAGGAGATTCAACAGTTGACAGGAAGACTAGCTTCGCTCACCAGATTTTTACCTCGGTCTGTGGAAACGACTTTACCCTTTTTCAAGCTTCTGCGAAAAGAGGTGCAATATGGGTGGACCTCGGAGTGTGAGGCCGCTTTCCAAGAAATAAAAAACAGCTAGCATCACCGCCAGACCTGTCTAGTCCAAGGAATGGGGAGCCGCTGATAATTTACCTTTCCGTAGGAGATGTTGCTGTCAGCTCGGTCCTAGTTCAAGAAAGTGAGGAGGGGCAACAGGCAATTTACTTTGTTAGTCGCCTCCTCCAGGGAGCAGAGCTCCTTTATCAGAAGTTAGAAAAGGTGGCTTTCGCCTTGATGATCTCGGCTAGAAGGCTCAGAGCATATTTTCAAGGGCACCAGATTGTGGTCAGATCAGACTTACCAATCCAGCAAATCCTACACAAGCCCGACTTAGTAGGAAGGATAATGGCCTGGGCTGTGGAATTGTCTGAGTTCGACATAGTTTTCGAAAGTCGAAAAGCAATCAAATCTCAAGCACTGGCAGATTTTTTCAGAGAGCTGACTTCAATCCAAAATGAGAGCTCACCAAACCCAAACACCTGGAAGATCTACGTCGATGGATCTTCAAATTCCAAAGGTAGTGGGGCCAGGGTAATCATTGAAAACCCGGAAGGAGTGGCGATAGAATATTCCCTGCAAATGAAATTTGAAACGTCAAACAACCAGGCGGAGTATGAAGCATTCATAGCCGGGCTTCAGCAGGCAAAGGATGCTCAGAAGCAACAGTATGGTAGATTTCTTGATATATTCAAGAAGTTGCATATAAATATCCCTTTTGCTGAAGCCTTGGCTAGTATGCCAAATTATGCCAAGTTCATGAAGGATTTGTTGTCAAGGAAGCACAAGTTGCAAGAATGCCAAACTGTGACACTCACTGAGGAGCGTAGTGCTATTATTACAAAGAAGTTTTCGCCTAAGCGTCATGATCCAGGGAGCTTCAATATTCCTATTGAAATTGGGAACACTAAAATTGGCAGGGCATTATGTGATCTAGGGGCTAGCATTAATTTGATGCCCCTTTCAGTTTGTAATTCCTTGGGAATCACCGAGTTGATGCCTACTTTAGCATCTCTTCAACTTGCTGATAAGTCTGTGAGGAAGCCTAGTGGTATTATTGAAGATGTTCTTGTGAAGGTAGACAAGTTCATCTTCCCTGCTGATTTTGTGGTGCTGGACATGGAAGGGGGATCTGAGATGCCTCTTTTGCTGGGTAGACCTTTCTTAGCTACATCTCGTGCACTGATTGATGTTGAAAACGGGAAGCTCGAGCTAAGAATGAATGATGAGACCGTTACTATCCACGTCTTTGATTCTCTAAAACAGTCTTCTCACAAAGACGATTTTTTTACTCTTGAAGTCTTAAAGAAAAAAATGTAGCGGTTGAGGTTCTTGAAAAAGCAAGTGATTGCAAAGAAGATGGTACCTCAAAAGTGGAATTGAAAGAGTTTCCTCAAACTCTAAAAGATGATGTCAAAGAGGTGAGGACGCCTCAAAGGAGGCGTAATCCTACAAAGAAGAAGGCAATGAGAAAGGAAGTGGTGAAACTCTTTGATACGAGTTGGAAGAGACACCGGGAGCTGAAGTTTGACAAGAGACACCCAGACTCTATCTCTCGGAAAAATCAATGCTTCAAAGAGTTCTTAACATGGCTTCATGGTTTGGAACAAATCTGGGAATGGTGGTCTCATACACCAAAGCATCCAGTACCACCGGACCCTCCATTTGCTGAGTCATCCCACGCTGCTGAAGGGGATGACATAGGGGGTTGATTATATCTTCTTACTGACGGAGATTTTGTATATTAGTTTATTTTTCTGTTTCGTATTTTTAGTTACTTTGTGTTAGTATATCTCTCTCTGATGTTTTAACGTGCGCATTATAGTTTATCCTATATGCCACTGTTTGTTCCATTGTGCAGGTTTTTCTTCTTTCTTGTGGTTTAATTATTGCTGAGGACAACAATTCTCTAAATCTGGGAATGGTAGGCTTGCATCTTAGAACTGCTGCAATTCTTCTATCAGGGGAGATATTCTAACTCTTTTAATTTTCTTAGTTATTTTTGTAGTATTTTGTGTGCCCTTGATTTAAAAAAAAATGATATGTTTTTAAAGTAATTCTCAGGTTTAAATGTGCTTATCTAGTTAATGTGCTTGACTGAATTTTTGGAAGCATGTTGTATGACTTTCTGGCATGACATTGCATAGATACAATTGGATTACATGATTGCTCGTTTGCCTAAACTGATGTTGTGAAATTCTAATAATGTCTGAAGTCAATTTTATTGAGTCTATATTGATACCATAGTTGTGAGGTTTGATCTTAAACACTGAATTTTCTTGTTGAGAGACCTCACTGTTGTAACACTCTAGAATTTGATCTGTTTCTCTGTAATGCATGCATTGGTTGATATGATAAAGGCATTTTGTTCTTGTTAGCTATTGGCCAAAATAATCCACCTGTATGAAATTTTTCCATTGCTAGCCCCTTGAGCCTGAACATAATTTTGTTGATAAATGACATGTGCCTGATTGATGGCTTAGCCTATATCCATGTGACTTACCTTGATTGGGATTGAATTACTGATATGTTGAAAATAAAACAAAGAAATTGAGGTAAGCTCCACCAAGGTCAAGTAATTAGGGGATGTAAATTTCATCTGTGCCCTTAAAAAAAGAAAAGAAAAGAAAGCAAGAAAAAGAAAAAAAGGGTGAATGTGCATAAAAGGTGTTTGGAAGGAATTAATTCCCGAAATTCTGTGGGAATGTTAGTGGAGCAAAACCATTGAGTTGAATGTGTTAAAGTGAAATAATATCAGTTTTTCAATCTCATTGTTGTTTGAGCTACTGTCCATATATTCCTACCCTTTAACCCGGCCAAGTTACAACCTGTGAAGTCCTTTTGATCAATTGATGCATGTGTTTGATTCTTCATTTTTAAGAATTTTTGAGAATATGATCAAGCCTATGGTAGTGTTATAGCTGTGATTGATTGAGTGCTCATGATACACTTAAACACTGAGTGTTGAGTGGACTTTATTTTTCTGTGTTAGGGGTAATCAATGTAGACTTGTATCTTTAAGTGGCTGATGACATTGTTGGGAGTTTATGATATTGGGTCAGGCATGCATGGCATATTGTGTCTGAGAGTGTCTATGGATTGTTATGTTGGAATAATTGAATATGTCCTGGATTGAGTCTTGTACATTGCTGGGGACAACAACGTTTAAATCTGGGAATGATTTGATATGCCTCTAGCATATATATGATTTTTAGCCAAAATGAGAAAGAAATCTTGATTAATCTTGGAGAAAAAGGGCTAGAATTACTATTAATTTGATAAATCTCAATCAAAGATTGTGCAACTGATTTCCTTCTAATTTTGTAGGAAACAGGAAAAAAAGAGGCACTTTTGGAAGTTCAAGCCAGAGTCTCACGCTAATAGCGTGAAACTCACGCTAGTAGCGTGAGAATCCAGAGACATCCACGCTCATAGCGTGAAACTCATGCTAGTAGCGCCAGTCATTATTGCCATCCACGCTCATAGGTGAGATCCGCGCTAGTAGCGTGAACATCCAGAGACATCCACGCTCATAGCGTGAAACTCACGCTAAGAGCACCAGATTGCGAAATCACAGCACCGTGTTTTTAAAAGGGCAGTTTTGGAAGATGAAAAGGGGGACTATAAAAAGGATGTTCAGCTCAGAATTAGGTATTCTGGACCGAAGGAGACCGTCGTGCAGTTAGAAGGAGAGCTCCGGAGAAAAATTCTTGATCTTCTTTATTCTTCCATCTACATTCTCAAGTAACATTGAATATTGAATTTATCAGCCATGATAATGGTTGGCTAAGTTTTCTTTATTGTAGTTAGGGTCACAAACCTTATGTGAACCCTTGTTACGACGGATTGGTTTATTTCTACTCGTTTATATAAATTTCTTTATCTTTACCTTGTGCGAAATTTCTATTTTCTTTGTTAGACTTGATCAATCTAATAGTTGATGATAGTTTGAGGGTTAGAACCCTAGATAGGAATATTGGGGTTTTGATCTTGAAAGGGAGTTAGATAACAATTATTATGCATGCTAGGAATAGATGTATATTTAATTGCAGATGCTTTAATTATAGTGTTCATTGCTTAATTTTCATGAGGGGTTACTAAGGGATTAGGATTCCAATTGAGGTAAAAGGGTTGAATTGCCAAGGGATTGGAACTTAACTAATTAATTCTAGATGATAATTATCTGAGTATTTATATAAATAAGTATTCTTAAATCAATCCAAAGTAAGAAGTAGGGATCATATGGTGAGTGCACTCTAGCTATAATTCTTTTCTCATATTTTCACAAATCAATTCTCATTTTCATTGTTATATTTCTCATAACAAAAAGCCAAAAACAAGTCTTTATTTTCAGTTCTCACTTTTACGCAAATCGACAATATTTGTCACAAACTATTTGAACTCCTCCATTCTTGAAAGGACGATTATTTGATATACGATCACAATCCCTGTGGAGACGAACTTTTCTTATCATTATATTACTTGTGCGGTCGGTATACTTGCCGGGAAGCATCAAGGCCATAGAGTTTTATTTATAATTTGCAAACCAAGTTCCTATCTCATTGGACTGCATCCAATGAGAGTATTGCAAGGCAGAGCTAAGAGGCCAAATATAAACAGGTAGTTGATTGTCAAATGCTTCCAAAAGTATATATTCGCAGAGTACATGATCATAAGCAAAAGGATGAACCTCGCTCTATAAAATATTTCTTGTGCGTGTATGAGTACAATAAGTGCAAGAATGAGGGCAGCTGAGCAGCCAGTAAACAACCCTGACTTATGAAATAGTCAAGTGCTAGTGACAAATTAAACTGAACATGGTCTGTTCTTTCTAAGCATAGTGCTGACATAGATTAAGGGAATTGAAATTTTAGTGAGCATAAATGAATCAAGGATTGCAAACACGAGAGCTAGTGGAAAGAGTATCATAACATGGACAGAAATAAGTAAATATTACTATATATCCATTTTACTTTTTGTCTGCACTGCTCCTTGGTTATTATTCAACGTTCACCATAGTACAAATGCACCTCAAGATTTGCTGCCATTATCTAAAAATCAACCACTTCTTGGTGCCCTTACCCAATAAGAATGTCATTCTATTTCGCTCCCTCTTAGCAGTTGGTCTCAATGTGTTTATTCCTTTTCTGTGACTGCCATTTGCAAAGTGCTTAATGAAGTCATGCTCCAACCTTCCATAATCCTATTAACTTCTACAATAAATGATGGAGCAGGCAGCATTATTGGTTTGGAAAATAATTGATTAACAGAAAGAATATAAGAGAATATGAATTTAAGGTACAACCTCATCTGAGCTGCCAACATAAGAACAGTCAACCATCTTTAAGCAACCTTATATGCTTTCCTTTAACTGGCCTGCAATGTTATAAGTCAGACAAAATCGAACTCAAAATATTGCAACCAAAGATTATCATTCAAATTATATAGGAGACCATGACATACATATTCATAATTTTTTAGAATGCCAACCAGTTTAAGAAGCTGCATACCAATCAAGCATAATGATTAGCTTTGTAAAAGATAATCAAGCTCTCATCACTATTAAGTTAAGAGGAACAGGCGGAAGTCATGTCACCTGTAGCATTTTTGAAGCTGAAGCTTACGATAAAATTCCTTCAAGGCTATGCTTATATTTTCCTCAGCTTGTCTCAGCTCTTTCTTGCTAAATGACCGGTCATATTTCGGATTCAAGAGAAGCCTTTTTATAGTTGATACAGGAGATTTTGGTATGGTCATGTTCATCTACACCCAATTGAGGATATCTAATGAAGCTGGTCTAAATCCCTCTATGGAAGTCATAGAAGTTGTTTGTTCCACAAAATTTCCACTTCCATCTTCCATGTCTTTCATTGCTCATCTCAACCTAATGAATAACATCCATGTGTAGACGCGAGTGAAATTCAAACGGTAATTGAACTGTTAGATTGCAACTCCTCCTCAAAAGGCCCCAAAGGTTGGATTTTTTTCTCATATTTATTCCATAGATTCTTCAACATCATGAATTACATAGAATTTTTATGTTTTATGCTCACTGTATAGATCAAAAGAATCTCCTTATCATATATATTCAGCTATATCAGTGGAGAAATGGATACAAAACAAAGGCAATGTTTTATACAAGTCCCATTGCAAGCAAGATTTATGAACCCCACCTTATCCACCTTTATTCTGAGAGCAATCAGAGCACTCATTTGCTTACTCAACCCCTTTGCTCTTGGGCAAGTGGCTACTTGACTCGAATGCGAAACGAACACCTAGAGGGGGTTGAATAGGTGTTCTTGTACTTTTCAAAACTTTTTGATATGGATTGTTAAGCTTTGGTCAATTTTGAGAATGTTGAACTTAAAAGAGTGCTAATACACACCAACTCTACACGATGAACATCCTTCACCAAATATGCAAGGTTAAACTTATAATTCAATCAAACAATTCATTTGTATTAACTTTTGCACGTTTAGGTCCCCATTATGCAATAAAGGTCGAGAGTAAAAACAAAATTGTTCCTTTACTCTTCTGTCACAGAATGCACAGATGAAGTACCAAGAAGATTGAACAAACAGTTTGTAACATAGTGTTATTCAAAACTTAGTAATATTACACAAAGGATTTTGTCAAAGTAATGCTAATTGGTAAATCACTTCAGAGTTATATCTTTAGACAAGAAATGCGAGTGATTACAAAGTGAGGTTTAATTTCACGGAATAACAATGGTAATATTATCTAAATTTAAGAAGAGTTACTCGGGTACTTAGTTTACCTTACTCAAGTACTCCACTGTATGACAGAAGCAATATAACAAATCTCACACTATTCAATAATGGTTTTTCAATTTAAGATCCTAATCAATTTCTAGTTCACAAAAAATCCAACTTCTGACCCAAGGTCAGTGGAGTCAATTCAATTCAAATTGCTTAATCCACAAGCTAGTGGTTATTCGAGTAAACTAATT
Organism: Gastrolobium bilobum; assembly: GCF_033153095.1. Taxonomy (NCBI): domain Eukaryota; kingdom Viridiplantae; phylum Streptophyta; class Magnoliopsida; order Fabales; family Fabaceae; genus Gastrolobium; species Gastrolobium bilobum. Next base: position 248,779 of record NW_026897420.1, on the reverse strand, counting down.
TAATCTACTCGGGTAAATCTCAATAAAGTTGATTATTCAAGTTCACCAGGATCACAAACCATATTATATGGGTAGTAAGTGAGGAAAAATATACAGAAATATCACCTAGAATTAGTTTGGTATAAATGGCAGTATTTAAAAATTTAAAAGTATTGCTTTATGCAAAACAGACAGACCAGTCTTGAATCTTAAAGCATACATACTTCTCAGAATCTACTCAATTAAATACTTGAGTTTTACTTAGATATATTAAGTTTTTGGACAACTGTTGTGAAGATGCTTATTCTATATAAATCTGAAATCAAAGCTTTATTCATTGAAGCAGAACAACAATGAGGTCAAACTTTCAGTAATAAGCCAATACTGATGTAAGAAAATTCTCCGGGTACATTTGATTAAAACAACAAATTGATTTCAATGCAAATGCTAGATTCTGCACTAAATTACTCTAGTGCACCATAATAATGATTTGAATATAATATTAGGACAGAATTACTGATTTTGTTACAAAACTTTTATATGAGGACTTAAACAGTAGATAACAAACAACCAACCAAAAAAGTTATCTTACTCAAACTAACTACTAATAAATATTGATAAATTTACAACTGATATAACAAGCTAGCACATAATGCTCACGAATAGTGTAAATCCTAATTTCTTGTAAAAACAGAGAATATCTGCACCAATTTATCAATTACCTCAAATCACTTCAATTGCTTCAACAAAACAGAATGGTAATGATAGTTCTCAAGATGTAGCACACGGTTAACTTGAACAAGTCACTTTACTAAGATATGACTGATTTAAACACCAAAATTGGTCTTTAAGTGCAGTATTGATCTAACCCAAATTATCATAGAAGCTTTATTTATTCAATTTAAGTTGTCAATTCCACATATCAGAAATAAATGTTAAAAGATTACAGTTAAGCTCAAGATCCAATCAGAACAAATCAGTTCTTGATCAAGATGAAGAATTGTAAAAAGAGCAAAGGAAAGAAAACAAGACGCAAGAGCTTATCCTGGTTCACACACCTTAGTGCAATGGGATGCCACGTCCAGATCGAAGATGGCTTAGTTTTTATTACAGATTAAATATCTAAGTTAAAATCAAACAACACACATGCAGTTCCAATAAAAACACCATGAGACAAACAGTTAAGAAAGATAGCCCTAACCCTAGTTTTCTTGGAACACAATCCAAGTTCTACTAGCTTTAAACATTGAGAAATTTGCCTTTCAAGCTAAGCACCAAGACTTGAACATGGATCTTCCTATCCTTTACAGTCAAACGAAGACCACTCTCACTTAGAGTGTCTCTCATGCTTGAAGCATTGAGATAAACTAAAGTCAAGCTAACTTGCTCAAATCCTCCAGGTTTAAGACTTCCCACTAGGGCTATAGATTACACACAGAAATAACAGCCAATACACTGTTAAAAATTTATCACAAAAAACAAGAAAAAAGTAGGGAGGAGTACACCTTGTTTTGGGATCTGTACAATATATCACCAATATTTGATTATCAGCGATCCTTAGCTCCAAATGAATATTATCCAACAAGAACTTATATGCCAAAGGAATATGTAAAAAAAAACCCTAATTTTGACACCAATAATCAATGAGAATCTCAGAATTTTCTTTACTGCTATTCTATGAAGCACCGACTCCGACACGGCGTTTTCGATACGTTCTTAATACGTTCTCAATACGACTGTTAATTCGTCGATACGATACAATACGTTTTTTATACGCGTATCCGATACGTTGGAAAAAAAATCGGAGTATCGGTGCTTCATAGCTGCTTTTCACCAAAAATTATAATTGGAAGCTCTTTGTAAGAAACTGACAGCCTATTATCCTAAGTTTGCATAGTCTAATTTTTACTTTAACATATCCTATAACAGAAATGCATTTAACAAATTTATCATTACTTTTAATAAAATTACAAAATTGCCCAAAAAAAGGTCCCATTTGATTAAAAGTGTTAATATAGCTTCACCTAAAAGCTTAAGCTTTTGGGCTGAAATGATTCTTTATATGGTATCAGAGCCTCGGTGTCACAGGTTTGATCCTCATTGTCCTCCATTTACTAAAAATTAATTATGTCTTGTAGAGTTTCTTAGCATAAGTAAGTTGAGCCTGATGCATTATTTACCCTTTGAGCCCAATGGACTCTCGTGTGAAGAGGCATGTTAGATATATATAAAATCATTAATATAGCCTCAACCAAAAGCTTAAGCTTTTGGGTTGACATGGTTTTTTATAAAATGATAGATGAAAATATATAGATGTTGTACCTAATATGCAAATATAGATGTTGTGTTGGCCATATAATACATGAACGCTGAATATTTAGCAAGCAAAGCTTGCTTAATAGTTGTTTAAGATAGGTCCCATATGTGCTAAATGTACCTAGTCTGTGATATAAAGCAGAGTTTGCTAGAAGGTTGGTATGTAGAATGGTTGCAAACTCTTAAAAAATAGCTCAGTGACTCATTTCACACAGACCACAAAGTAGTTCACAAAAATAGGATTTTATTCTAATTTAATTCTAATTGGCTCATGTTAATAAACGTGAATTCGTTGAAACCAGCATACAACATCTTTAGTAGGTTCAAATCACATGTCACATTATGGTTGTTTGCTCAGGTTAAAAAAAAAAAGATGAGGGTAAAGAAGTGTGATAGAAAGGTTTTTTATTTTTATTCATTGTTGTCTAATGAAGGATGAGTAACATTAGTTACATGAATACCACAAAAGTTAACAAAATTGGCTGAATGTTAAAAAAATGAAGACAACTAAATCATATTATGTCCAATATATTCATGATCCATTTGATGCTGGTACAACTTCCACCATTTTGATGCTGCAAGACTCTTGGTGAATCAGAAGGAAATATGTTCATGATCCAACAAGTAATCATCAAATCCCTTTTCTCCATCCATTAATATATTGAAATCCTGCATCATAAACAGTCTTACATAAAATGTTGTGAATAAGACAAAACTTAAGTGTTTTCATTTTAGACCAAAACGATGGAATTAAACAAAGAAAGATGGAGCAGATTTGAATCAGGTTAGACAATACCGATGGAATTAGAAAACCATTTAAAGAAAGATAAAATGGGAAGTGTTAATTTCTCTTAAAAATTAAACAAATACAAGAATATTTGATCATGCCTGTTTAACCACCATATCACTCACTATGTCATGTAAAGTACCAAAAATATCCTCCTCGGTGAGTTCTTCTTGGGGCTGCAAAATGTAGGCATCATTTGACTTCATTCCTGCATCTAAATAGGATTTATCAACTTTTGTGGATTGGGTGATTGATGGAGCAGCCTCACTCAGTTGGCCAACCAAGGATGCATCAATTCTCTTTTTGCTTGAATCCTTTAAGATATTGTCAAGTAAGCCTTCTTTGCATTGCAGCTCCCCTCTAGCATCCTCCAAAGGAATACCAATAGCACTTGTGGAAGAAAAATCAACTGGATTGTTCCCTATATGAGAATTAGAGGAGGAAAACTTCAAGCTATTCAGAGGCAGTTGATCTTCATATAAAACCTCATCCAAAAGTGAAGAATTGCCAGGAAAGTTAGAGGAAACCACATATCCATTTGACCCATCAATTGAACTAAACTGCTCAAAACTAGTTATATAGTTGCTCTGCTGAAATTGGTTAAACTCGATTGAGTTTGGAATTCCCTGTGATAAACTTGAGCTTTGATTTGCAGAAAACATGCACGGCTGGATGTTTCCAAGTGTTTCTATGGAGTTGTTTATATTTTGTGTCTCAATAGATTGGACCGGTGCAGAGGGATCGATTCTTCTTGATCCAAATGAGGTGTCAAAATTTCCATATCTATCTATTGAATTCATTTGCACGTAAGAATCACTACAACGCGACGCAACAACCATGCTAGCTTGTTGAGTTGTCTTCTTGAGGCAGCCAAGTTTGTATTTCTGCAATACAAAATAAGAGTGAGCTTATGCACTGTTATCGCAATACAAGTTATGGATTAAAGTTATGCATTTTTATGGATATCGATATTTCCTAATTAACTTTGTTCAAAATTTTAATAAACCATTAGTTTTAAACCATCATTTGCTTAAAGTTAAAAAGTATATTACCCCTTCAACTTTGATCATGTGCCAAAATTGAAACCGAAGGGGTCTATATGCCAAAAAGTAGATATCATTTGTATTTTTTTTAGTAAACAAGATCATTTGTATTTTAAGCATAAACAGTCCAAAAATTTATGATAAATAAGGAATTTAAAATTCATACCTGTAGATGGCTTGCTACATTTTCTCTTGTAAGACCTTCAACATTCATCAAGTGAAGTATTTTCTTAGGAACTGCCTCTACAATAACAGTTGAAGAAAGATCATATTAGAAATGTCAATATCCATGTTGAGGTATCAAGTTCACATTATAAGTTCAATTTTCACATGTCAAACAGAAAAGGAAAATTAAATTTCATTATCATGTAAACTCACTATCAATGCCCAGTGAATTGACTGCAGCAAGAAATTTTGTTTGCAAGTCATCATTCCATTTTAAACGAGGCTTCTTTTGATTTGAAGGTTCCTCATTCTCTTTTGCATTCATTTCACCATTTTCTTCTTCCACACACGGTTCCTTCCTTTTCTTACCATGCATTTGATTATGGTCAGCATTACTTTCTAATGTTACTTTGACTACCTTCCCCCGCTATATTGCATGCTTTCTCCTCATTGAAGTGCGTATTTTGACCTTTGCAATCAATCTTTCTTCGCGCTACATGTTGCCATATATTCTGCAGTACTTGGATTCGAGGAGGTTTAATTATATAGTCACATGCGCCAAGTATAACACTTTTCTTCACGACCTCTATATCACTCAATTCTGACAACACTAGATCACCAAAAAAAATAAACAATGAAATAATAAATATCAGTAATCTCATAATAAGGAGAAGTAAATAACTTGTTGAATACATGCTAAGACAAGAGTATTTGAGCTTACTTATGACAGGTATGTCCATTTCATGTCCCACTATCTCTAGTAGCTTAAGTCCATCCATGTGTGGCATATTTACGTCGGTAATAACGAGGTCAAACATATTTCTATTTGTCCTCAACATATCTAATGCCTCAATTGACTGAATAGTTGTAGTAACTGCAACAAATATAAATCAGATGTTATTATTCAGCATCGTAAAAGTTAAAGACCTCATGCAATATCAAAGTATATTGATTCTCCCAATAAGAAATTTATAGTTCTCACAGTAATGGGTTGTAAAGAACTTGTTATTACTCATACTTGAATTCCCAACAATATTTGGCAACACAAGAAAATAACTTTTTAAAATATTCTAATTTCAAAAGAAGTTTCAACTTTAAAAGATTTAAGAAAACGCTCGTCTTGCAAAGAAAGAAATTCTGAGTTGAAAATTTAGAAAATTGTCAAGTGATGTATATATAAGCGACAAGACACAATATCTGCCAATAGATTTAAAACTTTAGAGTGGCAACGAACTATATGTTCAGTTTATCACTACGCAAAATAAAGCATGACCCCACAAGCAAAAATCAATGCAGTTGATGAGCAAAAAATCAATGCAGACTCTAATTAAGAGAATAGGAAGAGAGAGGTGACAAACCTTGATACTGGCATTTGCGAAGCATGTTCCCTAACACTTCGAGACAAAGTTGATCATCGTCAACAAGCAAAACACGCATACCCACTGGAAAATGGTCTCCAGCTCCATCTTCATCTATCAAATAGTTCTCCAGAGTCATCTTGAACCAGAATAAACACCTATATGAGAAACCAAGCAATGGTCAGATATCACAAATCACAGAGCAAAAAGCCCAAACTTTGACAACATAAACCTTATTTTTAATTTACCAAAAACAAAAAAGCCTCGTTTTTAGGGCCTCTTTCGCCTAACATACAAACAATACATGACAAAAAATAAAAGGAGAAAGAGAACACAGGAAAATACTTGGAAAGTGATGGTAACTATTAGAGAGGAGAACAACAGATACCTATATGCAAAACCAAGCAAAGATTAGATATCACAAATCACACAGAAAATGCTCCAAACAAAAACAATTAAAAGAAACCTTGTTTTCAGGGCTGAAGAAAAGAGTTGGACAGTGATGGTAACTAGTAGATAAGAGAACATCAGACACTTGTATGCATAACCAATCAATGATCAAATATCACAAAATCACAAAGAAAATGCACCAAACAAAAAGAATTAAAAGAAACCTTGTTTTCATGGCTCTTTAACCAAACAAAGAAACAATGCATTATATAATTTATTAAAAGTAAGTATATTTTAATATGCAAATTTTGAATATAAGCTAACTTCTAAAAATATTCTTTTATCCGCGAATGGTCATTAGTCAAAAGAAAAAAATCGGTATTGTGTTTTTACTGAGTTGGTTTCAACCTAATCAACGTGGCAGAGGTAGAAATTTCAATGACGAGGCGAAAAAAATATATTATATTATAAATAAAATGCAATCACTTTACCATTCAGAAAACTAAAGTAATCCACTGACAAATAACAAGTAGCATGAATATGAGCAAAGTGTTCTAGCAAGCTACAGTGAAGTCCAAAACTGAAAACATAAAAAAAAAAGAGTAATGAAAGCATTAACGAGAATTAATGGAAAACAAAATTTTAATATTCATGGTTGTCTTTAAAAAAAGAATTAACGAGAATTAAAATAAAAAAAGAAGAAGAAAGAAACAGAAGAAAATACTTGGAGAGTAACGGTAACTATTAGAAAATAGTGAAGGGTTTAATTCAATTCAATTCAATTCAAACTAATAATGGAAAACACAATTCATACAGTGAAACTCTCTTCCTCTTTGTCAGCTGCCAAAGGCTTTGCTCTGTCTTATTTTTTATTTCTCTTATCTTTTTTGTTTGTTTAAGTACATTATGTCGTTAACTTTTGATTCCAATGCGAAAGATATCACAAGACACAAGGAAAATGCTCAGAACATTGACAACAGAAATCAAATCTTGTTTTCAATTTACAAAACAAAAAAATAAATAAAAGAAACACTACAAAAATTGATGCATTTAGTGGAGGTCAAATATGCTAATTGTAGCAGTCAAAAACCTCCACCAAAGATTTTTCTGACGTTCCCCTAAAACGCCAGTATAACATATGTCACAATGTGCTTCCCATTTTTGGCCATTTATGACAGCCACAAATGGCTTCATTTTCTGGCCATTGAAAAACGCTACAAACTGATGTATATAGTGACGTTTTTTAGCCTCCAAAAACTATATGTTGAAATTACTAATCGATACAATTCATGTTTCAGTTGTCATTGTCTTTGGACCTTACATTTGACCAAACCCACAAGTTAAAAAGTAGATATGAAACTGATCCCAATAAGTATCAGCATTAACACATTTCAAATAGAAAAATAATATACTTTTACTGATAACACATTTTTTTCTTTTTTTTCTTCTATGAAATAAAAAACTAAAACAAAGATGAATAAAAAAATCTCATCAAATTTTTTGTATAAAATAAAACATGGGAAAGTATATTTTCATATAAACATTACTAATAACAAACACAAATAACAATTGTGATGAGATAACAAACAATTGTTATTTTCTTTTTTCCTCCAATTGTGAACCAGGAGCTGAATTTTATATTGGCACCATGCAAAAGGTAGATTGTTTTGAGATGAGATAACAAACACCCCTGTCTAAGGGTGTGAAACTACAGTAACTCAGCCAGAGCTTTATCATCTGAAATAACAATTCCATCAAGTAAAATAAATCTGTCTTAAAATCCCACAATTCATAATAGTCTCAACTGATGTATATCCATCACTCATTTTGAAATTAACCCTAATTACAAAACCCAAGTTAAGAGAGATTACTATCTAATGAAGAGCTTCCGTGTGGTGTTGGGATACCTTCTTCACTCCCTTCATCCTGCGAAAGACATTGCACCATTTTAGCATACTTAAAAGAATAAGACAACTTTCTCTTAAGAAGTAGTAACTAAGTTCAATATTAAAAATAAGCATATGAAATCATTACCATTGGAATGGAAGCAATACCCAACAAAGCATCCAACTCCGGAGGAATTTGTCCTTCCTTCATTTGTATGTACGCAAGCATTATTGTTTGCAATGTCTTGACATTCTGCTCAGAAGCTACTAGCTTGGTCTTCAAAGTAGTAACTTCACTTCTCAATTGAGAATTTTCAGCTTGATTCATACTTAAGAAAATAGAGCCTAAATGATTAAATCGTCCTATGGTGGGTCCAAATGCAATACTAGGAAGACCACCTAGGCCTAAACCACGAACACGACCAGAGTGCTCTGGTCCCAACACTTTCGCAACCGCATCATTTCTTGAAATTTCAGTAAAATTAGTGCTCTGACTTAATTCTTCATGAATTTTCTCCTGTACATGTAAGAAAAATTCATGAATCTAATATGATAGAAAAATAATTAAGAAACAATGTGGTCATAGTCTTGCTGGAAGCACCAATTACTGTGGCCATGTCATCAAACATTCAAGTACTTGACCAACAAGAACATTGAAGAATGGAAATTGGGGCAATATGCGATATTCCCCTAAATTTCTACTGACACTTATTTAGGATTTGAATCGTACAAGCAGTGAAGATTCCTTCAGTGCAGCAACAAGAAATGAATGATCTCGAGTGACTTCTTCATTTTTCTAAATGAAGCAATTACTTATACTTGAACTCCATCAACAGTTTAATAAGGAATTACAAGATAGGAGAAATAAATACATGTATGGAGCTAGGGACAAATAATAATGATAACTTTGTAAATAATACACAACTAGGATTAGCTAAATTATAATAATAAAGAAGGCAAAGACATCGATTGATGCATTATTATAGTCTAAAAGCAGAAAATATTAGTATGACTTACCACTGTAGTCCTTGCCTCTTCATTAACATATGACCCATCTTTTCTCTTATGCGTTGCAATATAAAGTTCACCTCGACCTACAGCATGTCCGATCTCTTCCTCCTATAAAATATTTACTCTTATAAGATGCAATGTGAATTACATAAGACCTAACAAGACACAACACAAGTAACTTACCATCTCATGTCTTCTCCGAGACAACAGTTTGGATCCCCCGGTGTGTGGAATTGTTTGTTTTTTCCTAACCAAAGCATTCTTCCGGCATAACTCCTATGATAATAACAGGATATTAATAAAGATTGCCAACTTTAAAAAACAATTACAAGCAACCAATATCAAATAAAATTACCTTATAACTTGGTTTCAAATGATAGTCCACAAATGACGACCATTGATCTTTCGGAACACCAGTGGGGACATTAGAAATTAGTTTTTCTCTAGAATCTAGTGGGTCATAATTTTTATACCATAATTTTAACTTGCGATTCTTGAACCTTCTTCCCATGGTAAGTAGACAATAACGCTTTGCAATTGCTTCTGGAGCTTGAAACTGAAATAGATTCTTTACCCAAAAAAAATATATATCAGTCAATACTAAACAATAAAAAAATATAGAAGTAACAAGGAAAATATATAGTAAAACAAAGGACCATATTATATTGGATTATTGGTATAAAGAAATAAAACAGAGGACAATATTCAGTTTTTTAAAAGCTACACTAAATCTTGACCATCAAAATTCTATCTTATCATTGTAAATTAAAATAAAAAACTTGAAAAAATTAGAACTCCCTTATTAATAAGATGCACTGAGTTCAACAAATAACCATGTGCATTTTCATTCCAAAAGAAAAAAAAAAATAATAAGCTTTGGAGTATGTATATACAACCTTCAAATTGTCATAGCAATTTATCTTGTATGGTTCAAGTACCGATGACCATTTTTCATAGTTAATAGGAACATTGTTGCAATCATTGACAATACGCCCACATACTCCCGAAAGAAGTGTCGCCGCTTTTCCATACGCTTGCATTTGTGAATCAAATGGCACTATTATGCGTTGACCTTGATTCATCTCAAACACCTCCGATACTTTCAATTGAATTTTCTTTTCATTTCCTTCTTCATCTATTAAAAGAGATCTGAGTTAGCTTATACAACAATATAATAATAATAATAAATTATCTAAAAAAATATTACCTATAGCTTGTACCGTCCATTTACCTCTGGACTCATGTACTGCACTTGACGGCATGACTAAGATGATGATGGTGAAATCAATAACTTTACGAATCAATAACATAATATACATAATTAATTTTATTTTCCAATATGTATAATTAAGACAAGGCCATGAATATGGCTGTTGGGAACTAAACAAAAAACTTGGCCACCTTCCCATAGTATCTGCATATGAAAAATGTTACTTGGAAGCACAAAAAGAAGGTACAGCTAGGAAGGGGTAAAATAGAAAATTCTAGTTGGAAGGAACACGAAAAATCAAAAAAATGCAGCAAGGCTTCCAAATCTATTGTATGAAAGCTATAAGACAGGAGATTAAACAACGACTAAGAGAGGTAATATTTTTTTACCACACAAAAAGGCAACATAACTGAAATACAAATGATCCAAATGAAAGGCCAACAAGACTACAAGAATAAACAGCATATTCGAGATTAACAATAATAAAGTTCTAATGTTAGTCCTGTATAACATGAAAGCCGATTAACCTAATAACAAAAGAGAAAAAGAAACCTAAAACCACAGTTTTTCAAAGTCTCATTCATTCAAAACTCTAAGATCTTTCACACACTTAGTCAATGAGAATTGAAGCATATTGCATTACTGAGACATATTTTCTTCTCCATGAAGTTGACTTTCAGTATTACATATAGTTATGAATTCATTATCTACATCCTCCCTAGCCAATGTTATGCTGCCAGCTTCATTTGAAAATAAATTGCTTAAGTCTTGCTCTTGGTATGGCTCAGTCTCACATATGACATCTTCTGTAACTTCTCCCATATCATATAAATCCCTTGGCATCATGTGCACAACAACACTCCAACCTTTATTTACCTCATCATCCACGTAATACACTAATTGTGCTTGTGAAGCTTCAATATAGGGGTCATGCTCTTCACGTTCACCAGTGTGAATGCATTGGGAAAAGTTCACTGAAGTAAATTGCCAAGCATCCTTTCTAATTCCTCTATCTCGTGTGGTATCTGCCCATTTACACTTAAATAGGGTAACTTTGAAAAATCCGTAATAGTTGAGCTCAATTATATCTTCCAACTTTCCATAGTATGGCAAATCTGCCCTCCTCAAATTTGCATCAGCATTACTTGCAACACATGATGTGTTTGAAGTTAGAAAAACTCCACTATTTTGAGTTTTCAAACCCTTATCCCTATCTAAAGTCCTAAACTTGAACCCGTTGATGTTATAAGCAGTATATCTTCGTGCTTGCAGCAATGGACCCCTTGCCAAAAACTTTAATTGATCTGACACTGAATTTATAATGTCGGGATTCATAACCTAAATTAAAGTAAAATTATTTTAGTCATAAAAATATGTTTAATTTTTTTTTTTTTTTTAAAAAAGAATTTATTTTACCCGTTGAGGAAACCAATTTGCAAATTCTTTAGTAACTATCCTTTCAATCTCTGTAGTCGAAGGTCTTCGCCTTTTTGCCCTCCTCTTAATGAAGGTTCTAAATTCACTTCAAAAAAATATTCATGTTAATATTGCATGGCAATATTCGTACTCTTACCACATGAAACATGTTAAAACACTTACTCAACATACGGAAGGATTTCTGAACAATTCAGCAACAAATATCGATGTGCTTGTATTTTCTCTAATGGAGTAAGAGTGAAAGCTGATGAACTTCCCACCGGTCTACCCAATTGAGGATAGATAGAGGACATTCGAGATATTTCATTATCATTTGGACGATCATCAACACGTCGACCTCTATTTATCCTTGACTCAACTTCTTCATATTGTGAATACATATTCAGCGTCTCTTCGGCTAAATAAGCTTCACTTATAGAACCTTCTGGTTGTGCCCTATTCCGTACAAAGGACTTAAAATGCCCTAATACCCTATGATAAAAAAACAATAATATAATCAAGGCATTCACTTAATATGTTTTTACCACACAAAAATAATATATGAGTTAAATACAGCAAAAAGTTTGTACCTCTCAATTGGATACATCCAGCGGTAATATACTGGGCCTCCTAATTTTACTTCTTGAACAAGATGACAAGTTAAATGGACCATCACCGTGAAGAACGATGGGGGTAAGAGGATTTCCAAATGGCAAAGAGTGAGCACAATTCGATGTTGCAACTTATCAAGGTCCGAGACATTCAATCTTTTAAAACATAATTCTTTGAAAAATGCAGATAACTCTACCAACACCGCAGTCACCGCATCAGGCAAAACATAGCGTATAGCTATTGGAAGCAAATGTTGTATGATAATATGACAATCATGACTCTTCAAACCAAATATCTTACCATTTTTGTCATCAATGCAACGAGATATATTACTTGAGTAACCATCTGGCATCTTTACATTCTTCAACGTTGTGAGAAATATCTTTCTTTGCTCTCTTGTCATTGTAAATAATAAAGGAAGAAATTTTCCATCTTCAAGTGGCCAAAGATCTTGTTTTATTCCCATATGTTTTAGATCTTGGCGAGCTTCATGATGATCCTTTGATTTGTCATCTTTGATTAAGGTATATAACACATTATCACACACATTCTTCTCAATATGCATTACATCTAGATTATGGCGTAAAAGATTACCCTTCCAATAAGGAAGATCAAAGAATATGCTCTTCTTTCTCCATTGTTTTGGTCTATCTTCTGAACGACCTCGTTTCCTTCTACTATTTGACTCAAGGTTGCTTCCAAAGGTTACATTGATATCATCAAGTTGCTTCAGAATCTCTGATCCAGACAACATTATAGGCGGATCCCTTTCTTCAATTGTACCATCAAAGTGCTTCTTCATCAATCTAAATTTATGACCCCTCTCTAAAAATCGTCGATGACCCATAAAACACCATTTTTTGCTATATTTTAATCGACATGAGGTTGCATCAATATTACAAGTTGGGCAAGCAAATTTAGTGTAAGTGTTCCACCCTGATAAAATACCAAGCCCAGGAAAGTCACTAATTGTCCATATAAGAGCTGCTTTCATTCTAAACACTTCATTCATAGAAGAATCATAGGTTTCCACACCTTCATTCCATAGCTCATTCAACTCCTTGATTAGAGGTTGTAAGTACACATCTATATTATTCCCCGGCATTCGTTTACCCGGAATGATCATAGAAAGAATTAAGGAAGTTTGCTTCATGCACTCCCAAGGAGGACGATTATATGGAATTAAGATCACTGGCCATATGCTATAGTTGTTACTCTTGATTCCATAAGGATTAAAACCATCAGTGGCTAGACCAAGGCGGACATTTCGCGATTCCGAAGCAAATTCAGGGTGAAGTTGGTCAAAACTCTTCCAGGCTTCTGCATCTCTTGGATGCCTCAATAATCCATCTGGGTTATTCGCCAAAGCATGCCATCTCATGGACTTTGCTGTTTTAGAACACATAAATAACCTTTGCAACCTTGGTTTCAATGGAAAGTAACGCAAAACCTTTGCCGGCAGCTTTTTTCTACCAATAGTCGGTTTATCTCCTTTTTCCTTACCCTTTGACTTCCATCTAGAAGTTTTACAATGTTTGCATATCTCCGATTTTTCATCTTCACCCCAAAACAACATGCAATTTTTTGGACAAGCATCTATCTTGTTATAATTAAGACCAAGTTTGTAGATGATCTTTTTTGCCTCATAGAATGAATCAGGAATTTTTGCATATTCAAATGCATCTTTTAGCAATTCCAATATTAATGTCATTGCCTTGTCAGTTACACCACATAGGCACTTTATGTGGTACAATCTTAACAAAAAAGATAATTTTGAATACTTCTGACACCCTTCATACAATTCTTGGCTACCATCTCTAATCAAGTCAGTAACATCTTTGCGTTCTTCATCAGGCATGTTATGTGCGGACACCATCGATTCAGGTGAAGTGGTGGGTTGTGATGCATGTTGTTTGTTGACCCCAAATGCTTCATTTATCATGTCTAGTACTGGGTTTTCATTTTGTAATGGCTCTTCTATTACTTGAGTGTCACTTAACATCACTGTTTCATATGTTTCACCATGCCATATCCAAACTTTGTAATTTTTTGGAAATTGCTTGCAAATCAAGTGATCACGCACAGTACCTTTTGTTTCCCATTTATTAAAACCGCATTTAGGGCATGGACACTTGATTGCGCCATTGATAGACCGTTTCTCAAATGCAAAATCTAGGAACTTATCTAACCCGTGTAGATATTCAACTGAATTTCGCGGCATATCAATCCATGATTTGTCCATTTTTATGACCTAAATCCTCAAATATGTCACGTAATGATTTGAAAATAATATAAATTTCAAACAAAACTCAAAATTCAAAAAATATAGGCAAAATTGAACCAATAAAGAAAACACTCAACATATAATCATCACATATTCAAAGGGAAACAAATGACTAAAATAAAATATTTCGTGCAGATATTTTTAGTAAAAGTAAACTAGCAACAAGCACTAAGATACTTAAACTACTATCAAGCATAAGAGGAATTACTAGCCAATAAGTACAACTTTGACAGCAAAGAGAATAATGTATGTGCATGTGTAAACAGTAAACAGAAAAAACTAGACAACAACATACGTCAATATTTTTTTTTTAAAACTGCTCACCAATACCATGCTCCAAGTTAAATAGACAATATATATAAACCTTTGAAAGAAAATACCTCTTGTTTTCTTGCTTTCAACTTCAAATCCTTCAACTTCTCAAAACAACTGCATGTACCGTTTAAGAAAATATTAAAAATATATTCAAGGTAAGTATAAAATTAAGAAAGGTCTATTAATATAATTAATTTTATTAATAATTAAGTTGAACATGATATTTATATAAATTAGAGATATAAAACAAAGCAAAATCCAGGATACGAGATACGGCCAACTGGGAACTACAGATACATTATAAATTCATAACAGAAGACAAAAACAAAAGAACAATCTCCTCACCAATATAGATGAAAACAAGAGCAATCTGCCTAACATTTTGTAAGACTAATATAATAGTAAAACTTGATTTTAAGTCAAGCGAAAAAAATTATACATACACAAATGATAGGTCCAAATTAAAGAAAGAAGCACTAGATATATATAAAATGGATGAACACAAATATCAACTTCAATCTTGAAGTTGTTGACAGAATTTAATTGACGCCTTGATAACATTCAATTTGGCCATAGTTCTCTCTTATGAAAGATCAAATGCCAATGAAAATGAGCTGACCTTGACCAGATTACTTTTTCCTTTTCTTAGAGTTGAATTTTTTATGGGAAGGTTTAATTGGGCTCAAGTTATAAACATGTTTACATGGTGAACTTTAAAAGTGAACTTTATCAAACGGATTTTTTTATTCTGAAAACTAAATTATTTTTAGAAACAGTATACAAACGGGCTTAGTTCCAAAAACACAAACTCTTGGAAATCACTCACGGTTGGTTGCTGCAGAGGAAGGAGGAACAGGGGAAATGTGAACATAAGGGTTGTTGTTGATGTTGCTATGGTTGTGCAAGCCTATACTATTTGTTTTTGAAACATGCTACAACAACAACTCTAAAAAAATGAACTGCCTTGCAAAATATGCTACAGCAACAGCTCTAAAAAAATGAAAAAATAAATGAAATAAATAAATAAATGAACCATAACATTTTTGAAACAAAATTAGCTCCAAATATTGATAAAAAGAAAAAGAAATCACAATTAAAATTGCAGCATGGAATAATGAAGAAGAGAATCGAATTACCTGAAGCTAAGAAGCAAAAGAACACGAAGGTGAAAATTTGAAAATCACAATCTAACATGACTGGAGAAAAGAAATCTTCCCTACTACACCACAAAATCCAAAGAATCCGGATAGTGCACCTTATTGGCTTGGCAAATCTTGAAGCTCACAAGTGTAATGAAATTGTCCCTATCGCTCAATGGTGGTGATTTCCAAATCCTCGTAATTGTATAATGCTATCGCTGAATAGCATGTAAGAATACATAAGCTTGTGATAATATGTCCTTCAATCAACAATAAATTCTGCTTGGTGATAATTTGAACAAATCTTAGTTTCACTACAAATCTTGGTGATTACCTGTGTAAGAAACCCTAGCAGAGATGTTAATTTGTAAATCTAAAGAACAATAAAACTAATACAATCTAATAAATCAATTTTAAAATTAATAAGGTAAGAGAGAAAAGAATTACTGAATTTCATGAGTTTTTCGATTATATCTTATGAATGAAGAACTCACAGGAATCAACTTTAAATTCAACAGCGAAACAGAACTTACACGAATCAACTTTAATTTCAACAGCGAACCAACGAAGAGAAGTTCTAAATGGAGAATAGAGAGTGTATACTCTTGCTGCTCAAAGATTCACGTTACAGTACCCATTGGTTAATGAGAATAGAGATTATGGAAGAATAGAATAGAGAATAGAGAAAGAAACGAAAGAGACGTGATCTTTTTTTAATTTACCCTTGGTTAGGGAATAAAAGAGTCAAAGAATAAAAAAAATGAAAAAAAAAATGTTTGTAGCGTTTTGAAGACGCCAGAATAAATTTTAAAAAGTGGCATTAATAAAAAACGCCAAAAAAAATTTCATACAGCGGAGGTCAAAATTGAACGCCAATAAATGAGCGCCAGGAAACACACAATTTTTTGTAGTGAAATGCCAAAAGAATCCAACCTCCAGAGGTTCTGAAATAGCAAACTATGAGCCCATTCTTAATCAATTTTTCTTTTCTTTTTACAAAACTACGGAATTAACTTGCACTTTGTTGCGAAGTCAGCAAGTATACAGTTCGTTTCAAGTAATAAAAGTGATAAGTAAAGATCGTTCCCTCGAGGATTAATGCACCAAGTACTAATTTAACTATTTCCTTTTTAATTGGAAAAGAAAATTTGTTTGATTGTGAAACTGATGAGTTGTTGTAACTTTAAAAACAGAATTTTAAAAACAATAATATTAAAAAGCATACAAGAAGATCAAGAATGTCAAGAAAATATGAGATTGATGAAAAATTATAAAAAGACTGTAGCCAGGATGCACTTCACCTCCGATCCTCCCTTATATTTCTGTATTGTATTTTATAATTAACTAATTGGTTTGCTCAGACAATTCATTATTTTCCTATAAAATAGTTGAACCCTAATGTCTTAGTGATTTCAACCCTTTAACCCAATTAGAATCCTAGTGTCCTAGTAATCCCTCTTGAATCAAGCATTAAACAAATGAATTAAAAGTCTGCAATTTATGTAAGCCTATGTCTAGGTCATGCACAAATTTTTATTCTACCCTTGTCCAGATTAAAACCCCAATATGTCTATTGTGAGTCCTAACCCTCAAAGCCCTATAATTAGAGTGATCAGTTCTAACAAGGATATGAAAAAATTAACACAGGTAGAATAAAACTAATTAAACTAATTAATTTATAAAAACAATATAGAAAATATAAAGGATTCACATCGGGTCCGTGATCCCAACTACAAAAACAAATTAGCCAGACATATTCATGTCTGACTTAAACAAATTAAAATAAAAATTGTTCATGAAAGAAAAAAAAAGAAGATGATGGAAGATCAATGGTCTTCGGTCTTCAACTCCGTCAGAATCCTGCTCTCCAGCGTGAGCCTCCAAAAATTCTCTCCAGCCAAAGATTTCTGTCTCTGGGGGTTTGAGTCTCTATTTATAGAGTTTGTGCCCTTGCATAGAAATCTTGATCGAATCTTTATCGTATATCTTGATCCAATCTCTTCTGATACAGTCTGAATCAAGGCTTAAAAATATTACCACGCACCTTCCACGCTACTAGCGCCAGTGTCGCGCTAATAGCGTGGGAGTATTGTTCTTGAATTAGTAGCTTGGCGCTACTAGCGCGGTTCGCAAAATTGGCTGGCGCTGATAGCGCCAGTTCCACGCTAGTAGCATGGAGGTTCTGTCTTAAAAATTTCTTCTGGCGCTACTAGCGCCCGGGGCTTCAGACTTGTACTTCTAATTTGGGCTTCTTTTTGTACTGTTTTCTTACAAAATTAGAAAAAAATCAGTAACAAGATATTTGATTGAGATTTATCAATTTAATAACAATTATAGCCCTTTTTATCCAAGATTGATCAAGATTCTTTCTCTTTTTGGCTTTAAATCATATATATGCTAGAGGCATATCCCACTTCAATCGAACCCAATGGAACTTCCCATCCCATCGTACTTCAAATACCAAACACAGAATGACGGAAAGCACTACAGACCTGAGAGTTAGGCTTTTGTGGATGACAGGACTTTCAAGCTAGGGATAGTGACCATTTTGCCACGTTTTGACAAAAAAATTACCAGAATGCCACGCGAACAGTAAAATTTTCCAAACTGCCACGCGGCATAATTCGCTACACAGTGTAGCGAATTATGCATGCAAGTAATTCGCTACACAGTGTAGCGAAATATGCCACGTTAGAACCAAAAAGTGCCAAGTGTCAAAATTGTTGAAATTCGCTACCCTATGTAGCGAATTACAACAATTCTGACACATGGTACTTTTTGGTTCTGTGCATTCTGACGTGGCATATTTCGCTACACTGTGTAGCGAATTACTTGCATGCATAATTCGCTATACTGTGTAGCGAATTATGTCACGTGGCAGTTTGGAAAATTTTACTGTTCGCGTGGCATTCTGGTAATTTTTTTGCCAAAGCGTGACATTTTGGTCACTGTCCCTTCAAGCCAAATAAATAATGTTAGGCATTTGTCGATAAAACGGTTAACAGTCCAACCCAAATGAGGAAGATTAGCGTTCCCAGTGTTGCAGTCTTATTGCAATGAGGAGGAGAGTAATCACGGCCATGAAAAAATAAAAATAAATAATAGTTCGTTCACAGTCAAGTTGAGTTAAACAAATTTCAGCAAGTTCGTGACTCATTGTTCTTCATTCTGAACGGTGAATCTATTGATTGGAAATCTAATTCCCAGAAATTCCACAACGAAATTGATTTTATTTCAATAAGGCAATGGTTTTGAGAGAGACATATCTCTCATATATATCGTTGGATCAAGCTCAAACTTTAACATATGTTTTATTGCATTGGTATCTAAATTATGACCGTTTGGATTTTCAATTGGAGCTGATGTCCTATCTTGGGCAGTGAAATTAAAGGAGAGATATTTCGTTAATAAGTCATATGATAGTCATCAAATTTGTTCAATATGTTGCTCTCTTGTTATTTATTTGTATTCTACTTGTTTGTAGCTATTGTGAACAACTTGGAATCTCACTTTTTGTTTATAGTAAAGAATTTGAGTGGACTCTGAAATTAGTTTCATCTTTTTTACTTCTCATATTGAATTTTTTTTTCACGCTAAAATTGTTTTGTGTGACTTTATTTTATTTTCTTGCATAGTTATTAGGGAAATTATTTTTTCATGCAACCTGAGATTATTTTCTTATATTGTGAGGCATCAAAATTTGTGCTATCCTTTTTTCCTTTTAACTAGTGGTGGGTCCCACCACTTATTGTGTCTACGGCACAAGAAATACTACCTCATGCAATATGAGAAAAGAGAAGCCCTAGTTATTATTGGAACAATTTGTTTTGCAGTTTTTTGACCATTGTGTCATTTTGACAAACATAAGTATCACTTTACCCTTATTCAAAAACATTTCACTAATTTGCCACTATTTGACCATTGACCGACCTATATACTCGAGTACATGACCTTATACTCGAGTATATTTCGTATTCGGGATTTTTTTTTGAACATTTACTCGAGTATAGGATCCAAATACTCGAGTATTTGTTGTTCCACGCAATGTACTCGAGTATATAGGTCATGTACTCGAGTAAATGTTCAAAAAATTTCGTACAAACACTTTCCAACACGTAGCGTTTGAAAAATAATGTGGAATAAAAAAAAGCACCTGATCCGGCACCTGAGTCAAAAGTTATGACCTTTCGAAATTTTATTCTAAAATTTTCAAAATTTTGTAATGACAATAGGTTTTGTCATACCCACAAAGCTCCCCTTAAGGTTACTAGAGTCAAATCAGAGTATACGACTATAGAAACTGGGTTGATCTAAACTATCTCGTGGAAAGAAATATAACCGTAAAACTTCGGAAGACCATATTTTTTGGATCAAACCAGTTTCTTTTGTCATATACTTATAATATTGGACTTGACTTCGGTGACCTGAGGAAGAGCTTTATGGATATCACAAAACCTATTTCCGTTACAAAATTTTGAAAATTTTACCGTAAAACTTCATAGGGGATTTGATCCAAAATATTATTAAAAAAAATTCTTCTTTATGTCTCGTTTGACATATTTTACCTTTGCGAATTATTAAATTTTTACTTTCCAACACTAACAAAAATCCTCTGAGAATTTTAAAATAAATAATATGTAGGCCAGCATGTAGGTTTATATGTTGGGCTTTATAAAAGAAAGAGTAAACACCCTTTTTGGTCCCTGACAATATCTACGAAATCATTTTTAGTCCCTGACAATAAAATGGACCAAATTGATCCCAAAAATTATGAAAAAGGGCCACATTAGTCCTTATGTCAACTCCTCCATCACTAACGTGACCCTTTTTACATACTGTTAGGGACCAATTTGGTCCTTTTTTATTGCCAGGGACTAAAAAGGATTTCGTAAATATTGTCAGGGACCAAAGAGGGTGTTTACTCTAAAAGAAATCTTATGGCATGCTTTTTGAAAAGATTTATTCAAAAGCTTATGCATTATGGCCTGCTTTCTAAAAAGACTTTTTGAAAAGCTTAAATATATTCTATTTTATTAGATATAATTGGTCAAAACTGACCTGAGGTAGGCCGGACCGTAAGTTTCTAATATGCCGCTTGACCCATTTACACCCCACTGACTTGGCATTGCATTGTTCTTTTTTTGTTCTTTTTTTTTGTGTGCCTCCTTGTGTGTTTTGGTGGGAAGAGGAGGTGGTGCACCTATAACATCTCTAACAATGAACTTAGGGCTTGTTTGGTGTGAATAAGGAATGATAGTATAAGCTTATACTATACGTTATGATATTTTTAGTTGTTTGGTATGACTATTGTATAGTATAAGCTTATACAGCAGAATCCCTTAATACATCAAAATGATGTATAACTTAATCCAGTCTAAGGGGTATGATTCTAATAAGGGGTCGATGTATTATAATCGTTGACCATTCTCAAGAATTAATATATTATTTTAATATTAATATATTAAAATAAAAAATAATTTTTCAATATATTAATTTTAAAATATTGTATATTTTTTTTTATAAAAATTAATATAATCTTTGAACACACTGATTAATAGATTTTTATAAAAATTAATATCATATGACATATTTGGAAGAATTATATAAACTCTTTATGAAAGAGTATTTTTGACAAAAATATTTATCTTTATTTTATCTAGTATTATACAGTGCATTACCAAACACTGGATGATATTATCCTATACAATATATTATCTTATATAATATTATGCCAAACACTGAAGAATATTAAAATTTAATCAGGTCTTATATAATTAGATCTTATATTTTCCAATCATATACTATTAGGAATTATCCTATGCTGTGCACCCAACATGACCTTAATACATGAACAATAATGGAGTATATGATGAGCATAGTGGTTGATTGAGCCAAGAGACAAAAGGTCCATAAAAGTTAAAACATTGAATATTCAAGAAAATCCAATAAATATTTTGGTTAGTCTATTAATTATCTATTTACTAAAGTTATCTTAATCCATCCAATCCATAGATCCTACAGTATAATTAGATGGATGGGATTAGATTTAGACATGGATTTGACAAGTGATAAATTAATGGAGACCTTTAGTAGTGTTTGAAACATACATGAAAATTACCACAATCATGAACTAATTTTTTAGTTATATAAATACTTGAAAGAAGGGTACGGTGGGGTGGGGGTGGAATTGTGGCCATCATGATAGTTCATGTCATGGCAACCACAAGTTCAGTAGTTTCACTTTTATCTAAAGCCAAACTAGAAAATCCAAAGCACTCAGATCCCGCCGCTCAAGCTGTTGGGTATTGTCATAGTCACCTTGTGCCCCGAGGCTAATGATCTAACCAATGCAGAATGGCCTCTAGGGGATAAGATATTCATCACAATTGAATCAAATAATGTTACACCAAGCACTTAGATATCTCGCAGGTGTTGTTTAACTTAATAATATTGACTTCGAATCATGAATACGAATTGTAAATTTTTGCTTCGACTTAGACTAAATTAATAAGATTATCGATGAATATGTAGAGACATCAAAATAAATAATAGGCTAAAATATAAGTTTTTTTTTTTTTTTTTGTTTACAGGCTAAAATATAAGTTACCCCCTTGAACTTTGATTATGTTTTAAATTAGCCTCTTGTACTTTTAATTGTTTCAATTAACCCCCTGTACTTTATAATTGTTTCAAATCAACAATTCAGTTAAATTTTTTACAAACTTTGTTAAATGATATGCCTCCAGCATACATATATATAAATCTAAGTCAAAAAGAATAAAGAATATTGATTAATCTTGAATAAAAAGGCAATATTTACTGTTGATTTGTTAAAATCTCAATCAAAGATTGTACAACTGATTTTCTTTCGATTTTGTAGGAAAAACAAAACAATAAAGAGCAAAATTTGGAAGTAAGAAATCGAAGTCCCACGCTACTAGCGTGAAACTCACGCTAGTAGCGCCAGAAGCAAAAATCAGCCAGAGACATCTATGCTACTAGCGTGAAACTCATGCTAGTAGCGCCAGAAGCAAAAATCAGCCAGAGACATCCACGCTCATAGTGTGAAACTCACGCTAGTTGCGCCACAACCCACGCTCACATCGTGGGAACCACGCTAGTTGCGTGGGCTTCCAGAAATGTGACTAAAACTCCCACGCTAGTAGCGTGGGAAGTGCAGACAATCAGCATTAAAGCCTGTTTTGTATCAAAAAGAGATTGACCAGAGATTCACGATGAAGATTTAATCAAGATTTCTACACAAGGAATAAAACTCTATAAATAGAGGCTTAGACTCCCAGAGAAAATCATCTTTGGCTGGAGAGAATTCTTGGAGGCTCACGCTGGAGATCAGGATTCCGACGGAGTTGAAGACCGAAGATCATTGATTCTTCTTCTCCTTCTTCTTTATTGCTTTTATGAATTCTTTTTATTTTAATTTGTTTAAGCCAACTATGTCTGGCTAGTTTGTTTTTGTAGTTGGGATCACGGACCCAAGTTAATTAGTTAATTTGTTTTATTCTACCTGGTTTAATTTTTCATATCCTGTTTAGAACTGATCACTCTAAATTATAGGGCTTTGAGGGTTAGAATTCACAATAGACATATTGGGGTTTTAGTCTGAACAGGGGTAGAATAACAATTTGTGTATGATCTAGACATAGGCTTACATAAATTGCAGACTCATAATCCATTTGCTTAATGCTTAATTCAAGAGGGATTACTAAGACATTAGAATTCTGATTGGGTTAAAGGGTTGAAATCACTAAGACATTATGGTTCAACTATTTTATAGGGAAATAATGAATTGTTTGAACAAACGAATTAATTGATTATAAAATACAATACAGGAATATAAGGGAGGAACGAAGGTGAAGTGCATATTGGCTAAATACTTTTTATAAATTTTTCATCAATACTTCTTGCGTTCTTGATCCTTTCTTGCATGCGTGCAACCTTAATTGCTTTTAATTTTCTGTTTTAAATTTAATTATTTTTAAATTCTGTTTTGAATTCCAAAATCAATTACTTTCACGAACCAATCCGATTTTTATTTTCCAACTTAAGAGGAATAGTTAAACTAGTACTTGGTGCATTAATCCTCGTGAGAACGATACTCTACTTATCACTTTATTACTTGGAACGAACGATATACTTGTCGATTTCGCAACAAGTTTTTGGCGCCGTTGCCGGAGATTAATTACGCCAATATTAGTCGTAACTTTCGATCTTTGAGATTGGAATTTTTATTTTATTTTTATTTTATTTATTTTGTTTGTCACTAATTGATTTCTCTCTTTTATGCGAGGTAAAGCTAACAAAGAACCTTTACAGTTTGATCCAGAAATCGAGAAGACTGCAAAGAAGAATTGGGAGCTAACCAAGCTAAGGAAGATAGAGGAATCCTCGAGTTCAGAGCCAAAAGCCGAACCCGAAATGGCAGCTAATAATCTACCACCACCGTAAGAGGAATTGATGGAGACAATCTTGGCTCCATAGTTCACAAGGTCAAATTCTAGCATCGTCAGACCACCAATCAACGCTAACAATTTTGATATCCAGCCAGCACTGATATCCTTAGTGGAGAAAAATCCATTTGGTGGGGAAGATTATGAAGACTCCCATGGTTTCATGGGCATATTTTTGAGAATCTGTGACACTACCAAGCATAACGGAGTGTCCGATGATGCAATTAGACTCCGACTGTTCCCTTTTGCTGTATCAGGGAAAGCTCTCAGATGGTTGGACAGACAAGCCCCCAACAGCATCAGAATGTGGGATGAGCTGGCAGCCAAATTCTTCGCAGAGCACTTTTCCAGGGAGAAATACAACAAGTTGGTGAATGAAATCACCAATTTCACTCAACAACCAGGAGAAACTCTATGTGAAGCTTGGACCAGATTCCAAGAACTGATCAGAAGGTGCCCTGCTCATGAACTTCCAGATGGGAAGAAGGTCAGAATCTTCTATAATGGAATGACACTATAATCTAGAATAGTGGTCAATGGTGCAGCCAGTGGGACCATAGCAAGGAAGATAACAACTCAAACTTTAGAGCTGATCGACTTCATGGCCAGGGCTGAGAACGCACTAATGACAGTTCAACCAGTTCAACCAAGAAGGGGAATCCTGTAGTTGGGACACAATGATGCATCACTTGCAGAACAAAAGATCCTATCTCAACATATAGCTAGTCTGAATGCAAGTTGGACAAGTTGCAACTCTCTACAGCTCAAGTTGACTCATTTAACTGTGAGTATTGCAAGGGAGAGCATGAGACCAATGAATGCCCAACACTTGTAGGAGCTGATTCCTTTTAAGTTAATGGAGTCTTGTATGATCCAAGACCACAACAGAATTTCCAGAGAAACCAGCACAATACTCCAGGAAACAACTTCCAAAGGAGAATTCAAGGGGGAGGTTTGGATTATAAATCCAACAATTATTTACTACCTCCTTCTATTCCACTTAAGGAGCCATCCGAATTGGAGAAACTGGTGGAAACCATGGCTTCAACTACCAATGCTTTCATTCAAGAGACAAGATCAAATTTCTAGACTCAAGAAGCATCGATCAAGAATCAAGAGGCTTCAATCCGAAATCTTGAGACTCAGATTGGACAGTTGGCCAAGCAATTGAATGAAAGAGCTCCAGGAACATTCTCCAGTGACACTATAATCAACCTAAGGGAGCACTGCAATGCCATCATTACTAAAAGCGAAGATCTAGAAAAAGTGGAAGCTTCTACAAGGAAGAATGAGCACACTCAAGAAGACAAGGAAGAAGCAAATGAGCAACCTCTTGCAGTTCAAAAGAAGCAATGAGATTTCTCACGATTTGAGAAACCTCCATATCCCATGGGGAGCAAGTAACATGAGCAAAGGAAGCAAATGTCTAAATGTTTAAATATTTTTAAGAAATTGCAAATTAACATTCCTTTTGCAGAAGCTCTGGACAAAATGCCTTCGTATGCAAAGTTCCTGAAGGAATCATTGTCTAAGAAGTGGAAGCTCACAGAGGACGAATCGGTCACGCTAACATAGGAGTGCAGTGCAATCCTACAGAAAAACATGCCTCCAAAAGTGAAGGATCCAGGGAGCTTCAGTATTCCATGCACCATCGGCAAGACGACTATAGAGAAAGTCTTATGTGATCTTGGTGCCAGCATAAATGTGATGCCCCTCACCCTGATGAAGAAGTTGGGAATTTATGAAGTCAAGCCAACAAGGATGAATGTTCAACTGACTGACCGATTAACAAAGCAAACACATGGTATTGTGGAAGATGTGCTCGTCAAGGTAAACAAATTTCTAATTCCTGTTGATTTTGTTATTCTTGACATTGATGAAGATGCCAGAGTGCCTATGATCTTCGGGAGGCCATTCCTAGCAACCTCAGGAGCGCTAATCGATGTACCTAAGGGAGAGTTAATAATGTGCGTGGATGGAGAGTAAGCAATATTCAAGGTACTTACAAATGAAGCTCTATTGCCTGCATCTCAACCTAAAAATCAAGTTAACTACATTGCAGAGAAAAAGGTTGAGGAAAGGAACAAGAAGGAAGTCCATCAGCGGCATGAGGAAAGCAAGCCAAAGGTTAAGATGGAAAAGCCCAAGAGCAAGGAAGAACAATTGAAACTTAGGCTTAAAGTTTCCGAGAAACCTCCTCCTCGCCCACGTGCATATGATCCTGGAAAGACACAATACTGGATCAAGAAGACTGGGTCATCAATGCTAGCATGCTTTCAACCACCGTAATCACAGGGGGTACGTCAGGCTCGTGACGTTAAACAAGCGTTAATTCGAAGGCAACCCAATAGTAGTTTTTCTATTTTTATTTTATATGCTTAGCTAGTTTATTTTTAACAGGTCAAGTAAGTGGTGAATTAGGGACCGTATGGAAAAATTTTAAATATGGGAATTGGCACTATCAGCGCCAACTTGGCGCTAGTAGCGCCACAAGTCCAAAAGATACAGTGAGATCCGCGCCGACAACGTCAAGGTGGCGCTTACAGTGCCAGAAACCCACGAAAGAATTGCGCCAACAACGTGAGATCCACGCTCTCAGCACCATAGGTCCAAAAGTTCTAGTGAGATCCGCGCTCACAGCGTGAACTCCACGCTCTCAGCGCCAGTATTCTCACCATTTACCTTGACTTTCGTAATTTCATAGATTATGGTTTGATTATGTCTCCCTTTTAATATATTTCACTTTTATGATTATTCTGTTTGATGTTTAACAAGTGTGTGAGTGTTCCACCTGTGCAGAAGTAGCTTCACTCGACTAGTTTAGTTTGTTGCTGAGGACAACAACATTCTAAATCTGGGAATTGGCCGCATGCTGCAATATGCGAGACCTGCTAACTGCGGAACTACACAACAGAAAGGACGTCTAACAAAAATTTTTCGTAAAAGGGGAGATATTTTTAACCTTCAATACTTTTATTTTTTTATTATTTGCTGTTTTAATTTAATGCATTTCATTCAAATTTTCAATTTTCTTTTAGAAAAATTTAAAAAATACAAAAATAGCGAATTCCTGAACAAGCGTTCCTAGATCTTTCAAAGCTTACTCAGGAAGTAATTAGATTGAATTATAAGAAGCATGATATCTGTGGAGCATTCAATTGTTTTTATAATCTGAGAAAGATGACTGCTCGTTTGTATAACTGTTTTGGTGAAAATTCTTAGATAATGCTTGATGTGAAATTTTGAAATTAGATTCTAATTTGAATCACAACTGTGAGGATTTGAGCCTAAACAGAAATATTTTTTTTCAGAGAGGCCTCACTGTAGTAGTTTTCTTGAACTTGAACTGTTTCTCTAGTTTGCATGCATTATTGACATGATAAAGGCATGTTTATTCTTGATAACCTAGAGCCAAACAACCTTCCTAAAAGAATTTTCCATTGTTAGCACTTTGAGCCTTAGACCAATTTATTCAAAAACCTGATGAAAATTACTTAACCATTTCTCCATTGACACACCTTGAAAGAGATTGAAATGCTGATCAAAGGAAAAGTCAAGGTACTTCTCAAAAGAAAAGTTAAGTAAGTTGAAAAAGGAAATAGAAGAATGATCTGCAAAAATACTGCAAAGAAAAAAATTCTGAAAAAGAAAAAGAAGAAATTTGCAGCTCAAAAGAGAAAAAAAAAGAAAACATCTGCAAACAAGGAAAACAAAAGTAGTGAAAAAGGGAAAAGAATCCCAAATTGATGAGATGTGGCAGAATTAAAAAGCTGAGAAGGAAGTAATGTCAAAAATCTCAGGATTTTAGTCTATCAAATTAATCAGCCTCTAACCAAAAGATTCTTACCCCCAAATCAGACCAAGTTATAATCTATCAAAATACCTTTTGATCAGTGTATACATGTCAAATGGGTTCCACAATCTTAGGAATTGAGAATATGTTCAAGCTTATGGAATTACTGCTACACTGATGGAATGAGTGTGAACTCCTCAAACACTAAGATCGATGAGAGTATATTTATCTGGTGAGGAATATTCAAGTTAGGATCTGATTTCTTGATACAACTGAAAAGCATTGTTTGAAGTTTTAATAGGAAGTTATACATGCATAGCAGTCTGAATTTTTAAGATGTTCATGTTCCATGTTTTTCTTCACAGAGTTAATCTTTGCTTCTGACTTTAATCTATTACATTGTTGAGGTCAACAACGTTCAAATCTGGGAATTGTTTGAGATGCCTCCAGCATATATATAAATCTAAGCCAAAAAGGGAAAGAATATTGATTAATCTTGAATAAAAAGGAAATATTTACTGTTGATTTGTTAAATTCTCAATCAAAGATTGTACAACTGATTTTCTTTCGATTTTGTAGGATAAACAGAACAATAAAGAGCCAAATTTGGAAGTAAGAAATCGAAGTCCCACGCTACTAGCGTGAAACTCACGCTAGTAGCGCCAGAAGCAAAAATCAGCCAGAGAAATCCACGCTCACAGCGTGAAACTCACGCTAGTTGCGCCACAACCCACGATCACAGCGTGGGCTTCTAGAAATGTGACTAAAACTCCCACGCTAGTAGCGTGAGAAGTGCGGAAAATCAGCCTTAAATCCTGTTTTGTATCAAAAAGAGATTGACCGAAGATTCACGATGAAGATTTAATCAAGATTCTACACAAGGAAAAAATCTCTATAAATAGAGGCTTAGACTCCCAGAGAAAATCATCTTTGGCTGGAGAGAATTCTTGGAGGCTCACGCTGGAGATCAGGATTCCGACGGAGTTGAAGACCGAAGATAATTGATTCTTCTTCTTCTTCTTCTCCTTCTTCTTTATTGCTTTTATAAATTCTTTTTATTTTAATTTGTTTAAGCCAGCTATGTCTGACTAGTTTGTTTTTGTAGTTGGAATCACGGACCCAATGTGAATCCTTTATAATTTCTGTATTTATTTTATAAGTTAATTAGTTAGTTTGTTTTATATCTACCTGGTTTAATTTTTCATATCATGTTTAGAACTGATCACTCTAAATTATAGGGCTTTAAGGGATAGAATTCACAATAAACATATTGGGGTTTTAGTCTGGACAGGGTTAGAATAACAATTTGTGTATGATCTAGACATAGGCTTACATAAATTGCAGACTCATAATTCATTTGCTTAATGCTTAATTCAAGAGGGATTATTAAGACATTAGAATTCTGATTGGGTTAAAGGGTTGAAATCACTAAGACATCAGGGTTCAACTATTTTATAGGAAAATAATGAATTGTCTGAACAAACGAATTAATTGATTATAAAATACATTACAAGAATATAAGAGAGGATCAGAGGTGAAGTGCATCTTGGCTACATACTTTTTATAAATTTTTCATCAATACTTCTTGCGTTCTTGATCCCTCTTTCATGCGTGCAACCTTAATTGCTTTTAATTTTCTGTTTTAAATTTAATTATTTTTAAATTCTTTTTTAATTCCAAAATTAATTACTTTCACAAACCAATCCAATTTTTATTTTCCAACTTAAGGAGAATAGTTAAACTAGTACTTGGTGCATTAATCCTCGTGGGAACGATACTCTACTTATCACTTTATTTCTTGGAACGAATGATATACTTGCCGATTTCGCAACAAGTTTTTGGCGCCGTTGCTGGGGATTAATTACGCCAATATTAGTCGTAACTTTCGATCTTTGAGATTGAAATTTTTATTTTATTTTATTTGTTTGTCACTAATTGATTTCTCTCTTTTATGCGAGGTAAAGCTAACAAAGAATATTTACAGTTTGATCCAGAAATCGAGAAGACTGCAAAGAATTGTTGATTTGAAACAATTATAAAGTACATGGGGTTAATTGAAATAATTAAAAATATAAGGAGGTAATTTGAAACATGATTAAAGTTCAAAGGGGTAACTTATATTTTAGCCTAAATAATATATTAAATAAAAAACCATTCCAAATTTCCATTTCAGCTCTCGGGATATAATATATCATTTCACTTCCTAATAAGTAGTAGGTAAACTCGGATTAACCCGCAAGTTAGGGGCGTGACCAAAAGGTCCGGTTAATGGACTTCCCATTGGGTTATTCTGATGATCGAAATATATTTTGACACCTCTGATTTCAATGCACTTGTAAACAATGGAATATGTATATTTCTTCCTTTGTACAGAGGTAATTATATATACAAATTTTGGGCTTCAATCAAGCCACTAATCACTCTAAAAAATAAAGTTAAAATCATAGAATTGATGTCTCCCATCAATCAATTCTATTTACAATTAAGTCCTATAATTGCTAACACAATCAAAATCAAATTAATTACTCAAAGAATTGATGTCTCCCGTCAATCAATTCTATTTACAATTAATTCCTATAATTGCTAACACAATCAAAATCAAATTAATCACGAATACTATACAGCTCAACACTCCCCCTCAAGTTGGAGCATAAATATATATCATGCCCAACTTGCCAATAGCATCTTGAAACACCTTCCTTGACACAACTTTAGTCAATATATCTGCAAGTTGATCTTCAGATTTTACAAAAGGAAAGTGTATAATTTTTTGATCTAATTTCTCCTTGATGAAATTTTTGTCTACTTCCATATGTTTAGTCTGATCATGCTGAACTGGGTTGTGTGCAATTTTGATAGCAACTTTGTTATCGCAGTGCAGGTTCATAGGATGGTCATAACAAACTCCTAAATCTTTTAGGACACTTTTGATCCATAATAATTCACACACACCATGAGCCATACCTCGAAATTCAGCTTCTGCACTTGACCTTGCTACAACCTTTTGTTTTTTACTTTTTCAAGTTACCAAGTTGCCTTCCACAAATGTGAAATAACCATAAGTAGATATCCTGGTGGTTTGATCTCCAGCCCAATCAAAATCTGTATATCCCTCAATGCAAGAAGTATTATTTTTTGAGAACAACAAACCTCAGCCGGGGGCACCCTTTAGGTACCTAAGAATTCGATATACAACATTCATATGGTCCACACTAGGAGCATGCATGAAGCGACTCACAACACTTACGGCATAAGCTATATCTAGCCTAGTGTGCGATGAATAAATTAGTCTACCAACTAACCTTTGATACCTGCCAATATCGGTTGGGACTTGATTAGGGAAGATACCAAGTGTTTGGTTCATCTCTATAGGTGTTTCCACTGGTTTGCATGCAGGCAATCCTGTATCAGCAAGAAGATCCAGTATATATTTTCTTTGAGAGAGAAAGATTCCCTGTTTAGATCGAGCAATCTCGATGCCTAAGAAGTATTTGAGTTGTCCCAAATCTTTCATATCAAATCCAGGTTCTAGATACTTTTGTAATAACTTCATTTCGCATGGATCATCACCAGTCAAAACCATATCATCAACATACACAATCAATGTTGTTACCTTTCCATCTTTGTTCTTTATGAAGAGAGTATGATCTGCATTACTTTGGTTATACCCAAAGTTCTTCATGGCTTAAGAAAATCTTCCAAACCAGGCTCGAGGTGATTGTTTGAGCCCATATAAAGCTTTCTTCAATTTGCAAACTTCATTCTTTCCCATAGAGATCCTCTTGACACCTGATGGTATCTCTATATAGACCTCCTCTTCAAGATCTCCATTTAGAAAGGCATTTTTAACATCAAATTGTTTTAGGGGCCAATCTCTGTTTGCAGCAATAGACAGAAGGATTCAAATAGTATTAAGTTTGGCAACCGGGGCAAAAGTGTCTTGACAATCTACTCCGTACTTCTGTGTGTATCCTTTTGCACCAGTCTAGCTTTGTACCTATCAATGCTTCCATCTGCTTTTAGTTTAACTGTGAACACACATTTGCACCCTATGGTTTTCTTTCCATTTGGCAAGGGAACCAACTCCCATGTTGAGTTCTTTCGTAATGCTTCCATTTCCTCATTCATTGCTTTCTTCCACCTTGGATCATGTAAGGCCTCCTGCAAATTGTTAGGAACAGATACACTAGACAATTGATTAACCGTCAAAGCATATGATTCAGATAGCCTATGAGTGGATACATAGCTACTAATTGGATATTTAACATTTGCTTTTGGGTCTGGTTCATTTTGATTTTTTGGCACACCTTTGTTAGGTCTCAAGGAACACCTAATATTAATATGTGGAGGATCTAAGATATTTTCAGTAGGAATATGTATTTCAGGTAAATTAAATGGAGTTGAGAAAGAAGGTACCTCAGTATTTTCCTCGGGTGAGGTATCAGTGACATCCCTAGATGATTCTTCTGTTATGGGTGTTAAAATTGGAAGTTCAGTAGATGGAGTATGCACCATATCAGCAGGGGCATGATCAAGGGTAGTGATAGCAGGTGGAAGTTCATCAAGGGCTAAAGCATTTTCAGTTATTGGGAAAGAGTTGCTCTTTGTTGAATTCCATCCATCAAAGAAGACTTCTAGTCCACTATAGCTCTCCCCCTGAGGAGAAGTCTCAGAGGCTCCCCCTGAGTAATAAGGCTCAGATTCTTGAAAAGATGCTTCAAGAGTAATTTGCATTTTGAGAAGGATGGGATCATAACACCGGTATCCTTTTTGAAGATCTGAGTAACCCACGAATACACACTTCTTGGCACAAGGATCTAACTTGGTGCGTAGAGGTTTGGGGATATGAACATACACGGTGCAACCAAAGACCCTAGGCTCCAAGTTTGGAATATGAGGGATAGAAAAAAAAGACTGCAACTTCTGTTGAGGAGTTTGAAAAGCCAAGACCCGAGAGGGAGTACGATTAATCAAGTATGCAGCTGATTTCACAGCCTCTCCCCAATAAGTTCGAGGCATATTCATGCCAAATAGGGATGCCCGAACTACTTCCATAATTTGTCGGTTCTTCATCTCAGCTAAGTCATTCTGTTGTGGAGTGTAAGTGCAGGAAGTTTGATGCCTTATGCCATTGTGACTAAGAAAATCAATAAAATTCCTATCAAGATATTCCATGCCATTATCAGATTGTAAAACACGAATTTGGCACTGATATTGGGTGCTAACCATGCTAAGGAAGTGTTTCAAGGCCATAAAAACATCTCCTTTTTTCTTTAATAAGCTTACCCAAGTCATCCTGGTGCATTCATCAATAAAAGTAACATAACATGCCTTAGAGAAAGAAGGGACCTTGGCAGGGCTCCATACATCCGAATGAATAACTTCAAAAGGAATATAACTTTTATTACTACTTGGAAAATAAGGAACACAATGACTTTTAGCCAATTCACAAGTACTACAATGGAAATCATAGGAATTCAAAGTTGAAAACAAATGTGGTTGCAATTTCTTAAGGTAACTAAAGGAAAGATGTCCTAAACGCCCATGCCAAAGCCATATGGTTGCTCGAGCCTTATCTTCACTGCTGGTGTAACATGCCTTGCCCAACTTATTCATTCCACCATTGGTGATCTCGAAGTAATAAAGCTTGCCTCGTTTAACACCATAACCAAGAACCATCCGAGTGGGAATGTCCTGAAAAACACAAAATGTAGGCCAAAAAGTGACAGTGCAGTTAAGTGCAGTGGTAAGTTGACCAACAGACAACAAATTATAATCAAGAGATGGAACAATCAGAACTGAATCAAGTTTAATATGGTCAGATAAGATAATAGACCCTTCCCCCGTAATAACAGATGTGCTACCATTAGCAGTATGTATGATAGATTGAGAAGAAGAGGATAAGGAATACAAGTTATTCGAATCTGAAATCATATGATCTGAGGCACCGGTATCGATTATCCAAGTATTGTTCCTGGAATTTGCAGAAAAGGCAAGAGTTTTACCAATAATACCTGATTGGGAAACATTAGCAATAGGAGAAGGTGCGTCTTCGACAAGAGAAGCAAGCATAGACTTAACATGAAGCTTTTTTCGGGGACGTTTGGTGAAGTCCCACCATTCAGGGTAGCCAATCACTTCAAAGCATCATTGCTTAGAATGGCCAGATTCACCGCAGTGAGAGCAAATGAAGGTGTTGGATTTTCCAGAAGAGGAGTCCCTGCGAGGCTTGCCAGGTGCAAAGGTTGGTCCTTGGCGTGGTGGTTGAGTGAGAAGGGCTGAATGTTCAGGAACAGAGTAGGTGGTACTCATGGTTTGTTTCTATTGAAACTCCCGCCGAACATATGCATAGGCACTTTTAAGGTTCAATTTGGGATCTTTACGCAGGATCTCTCCACGTACTTGATCAAATTCTGAGTCAAGGCCACTAAGAAAGATGTGCACGCGAAGGCGAGACATGGCAGACTGCATTTGAAGGACATCATTAACAGTGTCAACCTGAGAAGAGGAACGATGATCGATTTCCTGAAAAATAGACACAAGTTTATTAAAATAAACGGGCAGAGGACGTCCTTGTTGCTTGGTGGAAAACAATCTTTGGTTCAGTTCAAATAGGTGAGTCTCGTCGGAGCCATCATAAAAGGTTTTGGATAAGGCATCCCAGATTTCTTTGGCTGTTTCGAGTCGGATGAAACGATGTAAAAGGATGGGGGTCATAGAGTCAATGAGCCAGCTCTTGACCCGTTTGTTTTCAGTAATCCACACATCATATGCAGGATCATCAGCTTTCGGTTTCTTCGCAACACCAGTGAGATAACCAGCTTTGTTACGAGCGCCAATACGCATATCCATAAGTTGAGACCATAAAGGATAATTCGATTCATCCAGAATAACAAACACAAGGAGGGATGAATTGTCTTGTTGGATGATTATATTCTGGGGTGAGAAATTTGTGATAGGGGCAGGGGTAGGGGTTACAGGTTCAATGTTTTCCATGTTGTCAAGGAAAAATTAGGAATTTGGGGTTTTACAGAATATGGGATATGATCACTATGTGAGAAATAGATGTACAAAGTCTTTTCTCTGGAAAAAATCTGATACCATGTTAAACAATGGAATCTGTATATTTCTTCCTTTGTACATAGGTAATTATATATACAAATTTTGGGCTTCAATCAAGCCACTAATCACTCTAAAAAATAAAGTTAAAATCATAGAATTGATGTCTCCCATCAATCAATTCTATTTACAATTAATTCCTATAATTGCTAACACAATCAGAATCAAATTAATTACTCAGAGAATTGATGTCTCTCGTCAATCAATTCTATTTACAATTAATTCCTATAATTGCTAACACAATCAAAATCAAATTAATCACGGATACTATACAGCTCAACAACACTAAAATAAAACTGCTTGATTAATCATGGGAGATTTACTTTTATTTGTTTAAAGGAGGACTTAGAATCCCTGAAACTCAGTGATGGTAAATAGTACTATTATGGCAATCAAGTCACTTTTTGTCAATACCTAATACAAAGGTTCTTCAGATTTTTTTTATTTATAAATCATCTAGGGAAGATCACCATAAGGCAACAAAATCTTCCCTACCAAATTCCACTAGTTAAATTGAAATAATCCCTGTTCATTAATTCACTAGTTTACTGTATTCTCTATATTTGTTTTCCTTATGTGGAGTCCTAAGTCCACAATTGCTTTCTCTCAAAGAAAAGCTTCTTCGAGTATTTATTGGATTATACCAAAGCTTCAATATACTCATCAAGTCCTTGGCTAGCATGACATGAGTTTACTTTAAGGCTTGATTATACTCTTCAAGTCCTTGATTGCACATCATGATTTGGCTGGACTATCAAACCCAAACATTAACCACCATATTCAAATACCAATGTTGGATAATCGGGGAGTCCATGGTAGAGAAGAATTATTATCAAATAGGATAAGCGACAATCTATCATAATAAATGGATTCATAACTTCTATTAAAATCTAAAATCTTAATGTGTTAGATTCACGAGTCATTCTAGTTATATGGTCCTTACTTAGTCAATTTATAACCAATGTGAACTTTACTACAATTCACAACACTAAATACTAAATACACAAGATGATTGAACTCAAAAGAAAGTTAAGAGTAGGGGTGTTCGCGGTCTGGATTGGATTGGTTTTGGAAGTAAAAATCATCTGATCCAATCTCTTCGGTTTGATCATGTAATCATCCATTCGGTTTGAATTTCTTTTAAATCTGATCCGATCCAATACAATTTTTTTCGGTTTGGATTGGATCGGGTTTCAATTTTTTAAAAATTCTAAAATTTGTTTCATGATTATTGTGTGTTACAGAAGAAGGAAGAAGAAGGAGATGACGTGGCTATAGTATCTGATAAAGTTGACAAACGAAGTGGAGTTGCTGACATGGATAGAAAGGGTGCAGTTGCTGAGATGTATTATGCAGCTACAAATCATGACAGATACGAAATAATTGATGGTAGTTAGAATTTAGTTGGATTTCTGTTAGATTTGTAGATTTCTGTTAGATTTGTATTTTCCCGCTTTTATTCTATTAGTTGATTAAGATCAGGTTAATGTATACACACATATATAAAGGACCAATTGTACATTTTCAATTCATTCAATGAAATCATGAGCCAAGCTCTTTCTCGTTTTTGCATTCTCAATATTGTGCAAATAACATCTTTTGTATATATTTGCTTTGTAATTTTATTTTATTTTAAATACAAAAGTATTAGTAAACGATAATATAGTTTTTTTTGGACAATGAGATATGAAGCTCTACATAGATGAAGTTTTGTTGATGAGATGTGACTAGATTTTTTCTTGGGTTTAGTTGATGTGTTAATGGGTCTTGGGTTTAGAAATTTTTGGGCTATGATTAGGGAAAGACCCAAGTAGGTAGAGGAAAATTAATATATTATATCGGTTTGGATTGGATCGGTTTTCATCTATCAATCCGAAAACCGATCCAATCCAATTAAAATTTGTGGACTTTTTTCGGCTTTCGGTTTATTCGGTTATCGATTTTTGGTTCGCTCACCGCGGTTTAAATCAGTTTGGATCAGTTGATGAACACCCCTAGTTAAGAGTCCTAACTGAAAAATAACTACAGAGTAAAAGGCAGTGAATCATTCAATTCACACAAAAAGCTAACAGTAGGTAAGTGTAAGAACCCGCACTGTTAATTAAGGTATTTAATTAATAAATTACGAGAAAATGGGAAATGATTCCATAATTGACCTTAATAATTATTTATGAGGCTTAATAATCGTAATAAGTGATTAAGAATGCTGAAAGTCGCTTTTCGGAAGAAAAGTGCAGATACCGGTTCTGCTAGTCGGTATAAATGCGTACCGAAAAAGTATCCCGAAAAATTAATGTAGGTGCTTGATAATTACTAGAATAATATGTAGGACTTGTAAAACGAGTTTCAAGTCCAGATAATGAGAACTGGTGCTGGAAACCGGTACTGGCTTGGAAAAGCGCGTACAGGAAAAGTGCTCAGAAAATTATAAGAAAAATATGATAAATCTTAGTAAATTATGTAGTTTCATAATCCAAAGTTTGGGATTAAAATGCTAAGCGTAGCAATTAAAGTTAATACTGTGTGTTAATCTTTAAGTGAGCTATATAAGCCTTAGTGGGCACTAAACCCTAGGCCATATTACATTCTCTACGTGAGTTTGGAGCTGGTGGCTGCTGCCTTGGCCTTCTCCACCTTTGTGTAACCTCTCTTGTAGCCTTTCTTCCCCTTTTCTTCACTAAAACACCTTGGGTGAGTGGGAATCATCCTTGTGAGTGAAAGGTGAGCACCTTTTCTGAGTTGTGGTGGCTGTGGGAGCTGAGGTGTTTTCTGGTTTGGTGGCATTCTTGTTGAGGAGTGTTGTGCTTGGCTTGTGAGGCTTTAAGGAGCTTCCTTTGTGAAGAAAGATCCTTGCTTGGGTGGTATTTTCGTACACCCTTGAAGTCAGCACCTTGGGAGCTGATTGTGAGCTCCAAGAACACCTCCAACCTCTGTTTTGAGCTTTGGTAAGCCTTGTCACCTTTGGTCTTGAGTCTTTGAACTTAAAAATGAAAGCTTGATGCATGTTAAGGCTTAAAGATGATAACTTGTTGTTGAGTAATGTTGAACACACCTAGAAATGCATGTTTAGGTGCTGTAAATCGTTAAAAACCCAACCTTGGAAGGATATCTTCACGAAATGCATTTTCTGCATTCTGTCGTGAAATATCCGGATATGTGCCCGATGAATATCCGGATATATGATATCCGGATATGGGTTTTGAGTATCCGGATAATAGATATCCGGATATGGGATTCAGGATATCCGGATATGTCCAGTGAGATATCCAGATATTGTGTATCCGGATATGGTCCCGAGGAATATCCGGATATTCTGGGATTTCGAAGAACAGTAGCTGTGCTGTGAGGACAGTAGGCTATTGGGGGTTTGTGGACCCTAGATTGATGAAGTTGAACTTCTGTTTTAATTAAATTAAGTCAGAATCAAGTGATTAAGGATTTATGGCTTGGTATGGAGCCTTAAGACGTAAAACGTAAGGAGAGGCGTTGTCTTTAAGTTATATGCTTGTGTTGCATTATTATTGATATAGTATTGGTCCATAACAGATTGTGAATCTGCTGTGTTTGGACTTTGAGCTGTGGACTCTTGGCTTTTGGAGTTAGCTTGCAAGGAAAGCTTTCGTGTCCTCGGTTTAGCCATGTTGTGGTTCCACCATGTCCCATGGGGGTATGGTTTATGCATGCTGTGTACATGCTTTTGGATATTTGATATGTTGATTGAACTTTACATGTAATGGCTTTTAATATGCATGTGTTGTTTCATCTTGACGGGAAGCCTGAGTATGTAGCGCCATACAAGATGGTGTACCGGGGTGAATGCAAGTGGTACTTGCACGGTGTGCAGGTGATAGACGTATACCTGCACTGTCTCTGGCCAGTAGATTAGTATTGACACACATGACATGATTATCTGCTGCATTGCATTGTTTTTGAAATAATAAATGATAAACTGCTTTTGAACTTATATTGCACATGTAAGTGAGCTTGGGGTGGAAGATCCTTGAGGACTCACTGACTTACTGAGATTTCTAGATTAGAGATCTTACCCCACGTTTGGGGAATGCTTATTCCAGGATCAGGTAGTATGGGTACTGATGCCTCAGGCGGCGGGAGGTCGGAGCTTAGCTGATTTTGTTGTTTCTGCTTATTTGTTAGCATGACTGGACTTGGATTCTATTTATGTTTTCCGCTAT
Source organism: Gastrolobium bilobum (assembly GCF_033153095.1). Taxonomy (NCBI): domain Eukaryota; kingdom Viridiplantae; phylum Streptophyta; class Magnoliopsida; order Fabales; family Fabaceae; genus Gastrolobium; species Gastrolobium bilobum. Next base: position 209,295 of record NW_026897420.1, on the reverse strand, counting down.
TTATGACATGATGTTGTCGAGACTGATGTTGGGCATGTTGCCTTATTTGAGTGAGCATGAGGATTGTCCATGACACTTTCTGTTAGTACTTGTAGTTTGGAGTTGTATAAACTGTTAGATGGTTCGGTCTACATTGTTGTAATTCCGTGACTAGAGCCACAATTATATTATCTATGTTATGAGGTATTTCAGTTAGCTGTTTTATTGGAATTACATACAGGCGATGTTTTATTAATTGATTATTAAGCAAGTTGGTAATGTTAATGGCATCATAATTGAAAATAAAAAGTAATTCCACATTTTAATTAAGCGCAACTTAATACGATATTATGATAACATTACCGGATATATACGGGGTGTTACAGTAAGCAACAAGAAGATAAAAAGAGACACCAGCTGAGATTTTCACTGTGCGAAGAGTAGTTTGACTTTTGATCAACCATAACTTATTCAAGCTTGTTCTGTAGGTTCCGCCTACACTTATATATATATGGAAAAAATATTTCAACAGTCACTTTAGATAAGGTTATCTACGGCTATCATTTATAACTATGTTCTCCCTGAAGAACATAATTATAATATTAAAGTTATTTTTTTTTCTCTCTCCACGTCAGCAAACAAGTTCTGAAAAGTAACTAAGGAGAGAGAAAAAAAGCAACTTTAATGTTATAACTATGTCTCTTGGAATAACATAATTATAAATGGTAGCTGTATATAAAATGGTTGTAGAAATGTTTACCCCTATATATATATATATATATATATATATATATATATATATATATATATATATATATATATATATATATATATATATATAACAAGCCACTACTCATAGACCTAAACATAATGCTAACATACCAACTAGATTTCAACTGACTCGAAATCCTTTTCAAGATTAAACGAAGAAAGCTCATTCAAATGGAACTATAGCATCTGTGAGTTTTTCGTTTATGCTACAACATGTTGGGGGCATCCCCCACCTTTCCGTGAACAAAGTCTTTGAGTGGTGAAGTGGCAGAACACCGTCCAAAATGCCACTGTTCACCAAGTTTTTTACCTAAATGCCACGCGAACAATATTATTTCCCAATATGCCACGGGGGCAAGTTCGCTATCCGGTGTAGCGAACTCAGTTTTCTGTCGTGTCACATTTCTAGTGGATAACAAGTACCAAGTTAAAACCAAGTTCGCTTCCATGTGTAGCGAACTTGGAGTCCACTAGAAACGTGACACGTCAGCAAACCGAGTTCGCTACACCGGGTAGCGAACTTGCTCCCGTGGCAGAATGGGAAATAACATTGTTCGCGTGGCATTTAGGTAAAAAACTTGGTGAACAGTGACATTTTGGTCACTGTTCCTGAAGTGGCACTTGAAGAGTGTGGCCATTGAAGAGTTTAAAACAATCATAGCACTTACATCACAGTTTTTGAAGGCAGTGCTTCAATTATGTCGAACTCAAGAACACTACAACCTTTACCAAAGCAAGAAAGAATATCTTCCACTGCAAAACCAAGGGTTGAACATGGAGATTTCACTACAGAAAAGTTTTTCAAGTGGTCACGTGTATTTTAGCAGCGTGGCATGTGGCTAATTCTATTATAAACTTAAATGTCAGCTAGACAAGTGGTGTTATTAGTCCAATTAATATAATTTGAGGTTTCAATTTCTACTATAAATTATTCATTCATTTCATGTTCGAATCAAATAAATGGAAAGATGTGTAGCCAAAATTAATAAATAAATAAATAAAGAGAAATTTGGTGCATTTTAGCCTTGTTTTTATCAACAGAAAATTTTTAACATGATTTCTTACAAATGTAACTCATATTGACAAAGTACTTTCAACAAAATCAACATTTTGAATCTATATAAACCAAACATTAATTATCCATCTGGCACTTGGCAGAAAGGCAAAGAGAATTCTTCTTGTGTTGGGTAATTCCTGGCAACACTTCAGTATCTATGTCTTCCCACTACACCAAAAGCGGTATTTAGTGGCGGTTTGTTTTAGATTTAGTGGCGGTTCAAACCGCCACTAAAAAATTCTGTGGCCTTTTGAAAACGGACCTAGAAACTGGCGACGTTAAAAATTTTAGCGTCGGTTTAGAGTAACCGTCGGAATAACCGAAGCGAAAAAATAAACCGACGCAAGATATATACAAACCGCCAGAGATTATTAGAAAAAATTAATAATTTTTATTTATAGCGACGGTTTTGAACCGCCGCTAAATCATGTAATTCATTTTTTTTAAATTAAATTTTTGGTGGTTTCAATGAATATATCCAAGATTGTAAATGGAAGTATGGAACAACATATACGCAAACATTAAATCAACCCCACTTTTGGATATCCCACTTTATTAGAAAACACTTAAACAACTCTTGGTTTCACAATTCTATAATCAAAACCCCAGTATTGTGTATGTACGAGACCTCATATAACTAACATAAGTAAACATGTCTTCTATTTACATAATTAACAACTCTAATGCATATACAATGTTGGCACCAAAAAAAGTCATGGTGGGCATTTCAAGATCTAATTGGAGTCTTTTTCTTCTAATTTCAGCTGTTGGATTCTTTGACGTAGTCTACGGCGGTGGTCATGTATCTTCCAAAGGCCATGTCCCAAGATAACGGTAGAGTATATGCCATGCGTGATAATGGGGGCAAGAATATTATTTGTCTGTCACATTCCAAACAAAAACACATCCTTTGAAATCTTAGACAAACTACCAAATAATTTTAAAAAATAAATAAATTGTGAAGTTAAATTACCTGGATCCACTCGAAACCTAGGTAGAGTGCCAGCAGTCCTTCCAGAAGTGGGGAATAGATTTTTCTCATTTGCCGTTTCTCATACCAGGCTGCACACCGAAAATAGACAATGTATGAGATTAAGACATCACAAGTAAGATTTTTAACTTCTGAACCATTTTTAAATATCTTTACAACCAACTAATTAATGTCAGAAATAGAAATTGGTGTTGAATTTTTTGTTTAAGCATTCAAAAAAGGCTTTTATGATATAATTTATTTTTAAAATCTTTTTTTTCAGAAATTACTATTTTTAGCTTATAAACAATCTTGATTTAATTTTCTGAACCAAATGGCAATTGATGGTATTCCAAGACATTCACATGATCAAACCCAACATCATTAGTAAATTGATAACTCAAAATTAGCCCCAAATCTTCTAGAATGATATAATTCTGTTTGTGAAGAATTATAACTCACTCCTCTAGAATGTTTACACATAAGTATAGATATGACTTGATTCTAATATTCAGCTATAGGAGAAAAGAAATGAACCTTCAAACAGTTTTTTCAAATCTTGCCGACCAGAGCGAGACTGTAAAACAGGTGCAACAACATAAGTAGGATCTGAAAGAGAAAGAGAAAGAGAAAAAAGAGAGAACCCTTAGGAGAGGCGATCATTAATGAGAACAAAGTAGGAAAAATAAGTAACAGGAAAGGGAAAATGTAAAAAGGGACAATTTATGAATAATATATAATTATTCATTTATAATTATTTATAAAATGCAAGAATTTTAGTGCTTTTGCAATCCCCACGGCAATTTTCCAATGCTGTTGCCAACTCAAGTTGTTTAGGATTTCTTTCGTTGTTCCACTCATTAACCACTTTAACACACACCCATATACAAACAACAAAAAGAAAAGGAAAAATACACTCAGTTACAAAAAAACAGAGTAAATAAAAAAGTATGTTTGAGACAAAAAAAATATATGCATAAATCTAGAAAAGTAAAGAATATAAAGAGCAAGTAACTCAAATATAAAGAGCAAGTAAAGAATATAACCTAGAAAACTCAAATATTGTTTAGCCATCATAAACTTCATAAGTTTATTTTCAATATTGAACACACTTATATACGATTCTCCAAAGAGTTTTGCTCATTCCTCTTAATAACTATCCTAATACTTAAGAAATAAAGTATTAAATAACTATCAAATATTGAACACACAAGTAAAGGCAAGCTAGCTGGATACCTTTTTCGTGGTTGTAAGGGTGATGCTTCAATACCCTTCAATCTCTTGGAATCTTCCACATTTCTCTCGCCCATTTCACCAATCTGCAAGGTGTCCCTAGGCATTAGCTGCGAGAAATCCACCCTATAGAACAAAATTCAACCAGGTACCTCAATGATTGTGATGTGATTGTAATCTTTAATGTGAGTATAGCGCTCATGAACATCACTCATGATGAAATCACTCAATTCACCACTAAATTCCACTCCTGTAGGTCCACCTCCAATAACTACACAGTGTAAAAGGCGTTTCTTTTCTTCTTCTGATATGCCTGTTACATGGAAACGTTTTAAGCCTTAGGCTTCAGCAAGAAAATGACTACTGAATGATAGAAACTAGGCGAACAAATTAAAAAAATAAACCATGTAGAACAACTTTAAATGGCTCCTGGAGAAGAAAAATACTAAAAGAGAAAGAAATCTCATGCTCTTTTTCAGATGAAGGGATAAAGGGCAAAAAAAGACAACTCAGAAAACAGATTATGTGAATGACACAAAGCATTGTTGCATTGCCCAAGTTTAGTTTCTGTCAAAATGACAAAACTACAATGAGAAGACTTAAACTGTGATGTTATATGAAATACCCACCTGGATTTTCAGAAAGCATCAGGTTAAGGAGAAGTCTCTTCCTTATTTCTTGAGCATGGTTCACTTCACGAAGAAAAAAAGCATGTTCCTTAACATAAATATAATATTAATTTTATTTTTTTTCTCACTCCTCAGGAAACATGACAGCAAATGTATTATGCTCTAATGAGTCTTATCAGCGGGATAGTACTATAGTTAAATTTGGTAAACGTTTTGAACCCAAAAAAGCTAAATTTTAAGATAAAATAAACAAGATAAATTTTTTATTTAAAAAAAGTTAAAATGACTATTTTTAACCACTTAAATTATGTCCAAAGAGGGTGGTTTTTTGCTTTTTAATGAAAATCAGGTTCAATGACTTCAGTAGTCTAGTATTGCTACTAGCGCAACCAGATTAATGCTTGCACTCTACATTTGACCAAATAAATTTGACTACTTTAACTGAAAATAGACATTCGCGTCGTCACCAAGGACTCACTTAAAACATCTAACAGTGCCAAATTATAATCAAAGTTAGGTCCATCTTCCATCCAAAATGTATGGGGCATAATTGCGTTCACTAACAAAAATATCAGGCTGCTTATCAAAAAAAATAAAAAAAAATTAATATATCAGGCTAGCGTTGTTCAAGTGAAAAAATTATCCATGTCTTCTCAAAACACGATATCATATCCTTGTTCCTCTGGCTATAGAAATCATCAGATGATGTAATTCCAAAAGAAATAAAGTAGAAGTAGAGAGTTGTAAAGCATATAATACATAGAGAAAGAAATGGCCATTCAGAAATAGAGAAAGAGAAAAAAGAAAATGAGTTTGTGTTGTGAAAAAGGAAAAAAAAAAAAAAAAGATACCGACTCTGTTAAGCGCATGTCCTTGTCCTCATCGATTAGTTTAAAAATACTTAGCTTCGAGAGAAAGAAAACTTTAAGTAGGGGAGCTGTTAAGCGCTCGATTTAAGGTCAGTTTGTAAAACGGACACAAAGACACCGACTCTGTATCGCCATTTTCTTGTAGTGTCCTTTACCAACCCTTGTGGCAATTCCCAATCAAAGGAATTAAGAAGATTAGCTGGGATAAGTTCCAACGTAGCAACCCCTGTAGGCAAACCTGGGCAAATTCTGCGACCTGCTCCAAAAGGAATTACTTCAAAATCTTGACCCCTAAAATCTATAGCACTGTCTAAGAATCTCTCAGGATAAAACTCTTCTGGGTCCTTCCAAGCCTCAGGGTCTCTATGAATAGCCCAAGCATTCACATACACTATTGTCTTGGCTGGAATTTGATAGCCATCTATAATGCATTTTTTACTTGATTCTCTTGGCTTAAGTAGTGGGGTTGGTAGGTGTAATCTCAATGTCTCTTTTATCACTGCCTTCAAATAGGAAAACTTTTGAATATCATCTTCATCTAAGAAATCTTTTTTACCTCCCAAGTTCCTAATTTCTTCTTGAACTCTCTTCATTACTCCTGGGCTTTTAACGAGGGCCGTCATAGCCCAAACTGATGTGGCTGTAGTGGTATCCGTTGCTGCTATAAGCAGGTCCTGTATATCAAGAAAACCACCCTTTATAGGCCTTTTTAAGGTAACAATATCAGCTGCAGCACATTATAGATTTGCATCCAATAGAAAGCTCAATTGCGAAAATTAGTTTGTAAGAATAATAAAATAATTTTGGTTTGATTTTATTCTCATTTTCTGTTGACATGTTTTTATTAGTAATTAAATAATTATAATAATATCACTTGTTCTCATTTTTGTTTCCTATTTTTAATATTTTGTAAAACAGATGGTAAGAATAAGTGCTTTAATTACTTAAAAAAAAAAAAAAAAAAAAGAATAAGTGCTTTAACTATTTACATATTCTTGAAAACAAGAAATAATAAAGTAACACTTTGTAATTATTAATAAAAATATATCAAATAATAAAAAGACCAGGAAACAACCAAAGTTGAAGTCTTGTCCTTCCTTGATGGGATTGATTTGTTTCCCAAGCTACTAAAATATAGTGGATTAATTACAATAGAAACGAGCTTTAATTAGGGCTTTTTGGCAAGTGATGCAAAATGCAAGACATTTCATTTTTTTTTTGCAAGTTATTTAATAATCTAACATGAGTGAAACATGTTCGAGGAGTGTGCGCGTTTAAGTTGTATATCACCTCATGTGCAGTTTGTATAAAAATTAGCGCCAAATAGAATGCAAATATTTGGATATGTGCGTTTAAGTCGCACATAAGGTGATACGCACTTCAATGCACATTTTTCTCGTACGCGTTTTATTCATATTATATTCATAAATAGTCTGCCAAAAAGGATTAAACCAGTGAAATTTCTTGGATTCTACATCAAAATGGTTAAAAAGCCTTTGGATGGAGATCGAAAGTGTCTTATATAAAGAGCATTGCTCTTTGTACCAACTAAATAAACAAAGAATTGCTCTACCTTTACATACCCACTAAACGCTTAGAAAGAATGATTATTCTAGTGTTTTAATAATTAACATCTATGTAATAATTGACTACTAGAGAAAAGTTCTTTCATCTATATAATAATTTAAGGAAAGAAAAAAAAATTGAATTTAGACACATACCATGAGGACCCCTTTGATGTGATCGTAAGTAATATCAATTGAAAAGGAACGCTGTTTCTTCAGTTGAAGTAAAACATCCACTATCCTTTTCCTCCACGTGCTGTCTATTCGGATCCAAGTGTTCATCAATAACCACTTGGTAGAATTTATCAAACTCATTGAAAATTCGTTCCAGACGTGCATTTAGACCTATGACTTTATCAATCCAACCCATAAATGGAATATAATCTGAAACAAAGAATGCGGTTAACATAGCTTGAAGCTCATTGAACATCTCATGGAACCTTTTTGTTTCAGTTCCTTCATCCACATATATACTGATAAATGGTATCAATTGATAGTATTTCCATTGATTTAAAGCTGTACATCAATGTATCTTAAATAGAATAGGCTGTTACGGCTGTTACCAAACAGTCTGTTACCAAATAGTAAAACAACTTCCTAAAGATAAGTAACTACACCTAATTACAATAGGACTCAGTTATACATATCCTAACAAACTACAGGTTACAACATATCACAGCAAATCATAACAACATATAGAATCTTCTATTCCAACACTCCCCCTCAAGTTGGAGCATGAAGACATGAAATGCCTAACTTGGAAAGAACGACAAGAAATGGAACACGACCAAGTGCTTTGGTGAAAATGTCTGCGAGTTGCAAATGAGAACGAACAAAAGTAGTTCGAATCGTCTTAGAAACCAACCTTTCCCGGACAAAATGGCAATCAATTTCAATGTGTTTAGTTCGCTCATGGAACACAGGATTTGCCGCGATATGTATAGCGGCTTGATTATCACAACATAATTCCATAGGATCATCATGGATAACATCGAGTGAAGCAAGAAAAGACTTCAACCATATCAATTCTGCTGTCGCTGCAGCCATGGAGCGGTACTCAGCCTCTGCTGAGGAGCGTGAGACAGTGAGTTGCTTCTTTGTTTTCCAAGAAACAGGTGAGGTTCCAAGCATAATGAAGAACCCAGAAACTGACCGGCGAGTTAAAGGGCAGCTGGCCCAATCTGAATCACAGAAAGCATGAATTTTGAGATCACTTTTGGAAGAAATGAGGATACCTTGGCCAGGATTCATTTTGATGTATCTTAGTACCCGAATGGCAGCCTCATAATGTGCTTCCTTTGGAGCTTGCATGAACTGTGAAAGAGTGTGCACTACATAACTCAAATCAGGACGAGTGATTGTAAGGTACACTAGCTTGCCGACAATTCTTCTATAGCGACCTGGATCATCATAGTCAGGTCCATCTGCCAGAGCTAAGCGATGATTCTGTTCAATTGGAAACTGAACCGGTTTACAATCCAACAAACCTGTTTCTTTGAGGATATCTAATGCATATTTTCGTTGGCACAAGAAGATACCCTCATTGCTACGGGCAACCTCGATGCCCAAAAAATATTTCAAGTGACCCAAATCTTTAATTTTAAAACACTTGTTAAGATAAATCTTAACCTCTTGACATGCTTGGGAATCATTGCCTGCCAACACCAAATCATCAACATAGACTAGTATGGTCAAGAAGGTAGAACCACACTTCAAAGTGAACAAAGTGTGATCTGCTTCGGATTGAACAAAACCATATTTAATAAGTGAGGAACTCAACTTTGCAAACCAATTCCTGGGAGATTGTCGTAAGCCATATAACGACCTTTGCAAACGACACACTTTTCTTCCTTGTCCTTGATTAAAGCCTGCCGGTATGCGCATATACACTTCTTCGTCCAGTTCTCCATTAAGAAACGCATTATGAACATCCATTTGGTGCAAGTACCAACCTTTTGCAGCTGCAACCGAGAGTAGAGTTCTAACACTCACCATTTTCGCTACAGGAGCGTAAGTTTCATGGAAATCTTCTCCTGGAACTTGATGATTACCTGCAATTACCAACCTTGCTTTGTAGCGCTCGATGCTACCATTGGAATGATATTTAATTTTATATACCCATTTACATGGAAGGGCATGTTTGCCTGCAGGTAAATCAGTGATAGTCCACGTATTATTTTCTTCTAGTGCATGTATCTCCTGAGCCATAGCTTTACGCCAAACATCATTGGTCATTGCTTCTTTAAATGACCGAGGTTCACTACCTGCATCAATAGCAGCAACAAAAACTCGATGTTTTGAAGAAAAATTGTTAGTATTCACATAGTTGGCAATTGGATACCGTATACCTGAGGTGGAGCTAGAAGAGGTGAGACTGGGAGTGTATGTATGTGCCTCAATCAGATTACATTTGTAGTTACTCAAATAGGACGGAGGCCTTCGTGTGCGTGCTGGACGAAGAGAATCGTTTTGAGCTGATTCTGCACTTCTTTGCACAAGTTCGTGAGCTGAATCTTCATTCCTTTGTACGAGAGCAGGAGCTGGATCCTCACTCCTTTGCACTTGATCAGCATTTGATGTAGAATCTTCATTCGGCTCCCTTTCAGACTGATGGACACTCCCCCTATCTTCCAACTGCACTTCTGCCTCACAATCATTTGAAGTTGATTGAGATACTGGATTGGCAGAATCATTAGAATCTATTGGTATAAATGTAGGTAATGATGGGCTAGGTGTAGGCACACTTATAGCAACAAAAGGAAACTCATCTTCGTGGAAACTGACATCTCGTGACACAAAGAATTCCTTAGTATTAAGATCATACACTCTCCAACCTTTCTGCCCATGAGGATAACCAACAAACATACACCGCCTAGACCGTGGACTAAATTTGTTTGTAGGTTTTGGTTGTGTCACCGCATAACATAGGCAGCCAAATATCCTTAAGTGACTGTAATCAGCAACAGATCCATGCAAAAGCTCATAAGGAGTTTTGCCATTGAGAAGCTTTGTGGGAGTTCTATTAATAATATGAGCTGCTGTCATCACACCCTCTCCCCAGAATTTGATTGGCAAGTTTGCTTGAAACAAAAGAGCACGAGACACATTTAGAATATGCCTATGCTTCCGTTCTACCCGACCGTTCTGTTGCGGCGTATGAACACAGGATTTCTGATGAAATATACCATTGGCAGTGAATAATTCAATCATCTTGTTGGAAGTAAATTCAGTTCCATTATCTGATCTAATACTCTTAACTGTTGTATTAAACTGATTTTGCACCATTAAAAGAAATTTTCGTAACACACCAAAAGTTTCACTTTTGTCACCCATCAAACAAACCCAAACAGCACGACTGAAGTCATCGACTATCGTTAAAAAATAATAAGCACCAGAGAAAGAGGAAGTGCGGTAAGGACCCCATGTATCACAATGAAGAAGATCAAAAAATTTATTACTCTTTCGATCACTAATGGGAAACGAGGATCAATTTTGTTTGGCACGATAACAAATATCGCATGCCTTATTGTTTACATGGCCAAATCGAATGCTACTAGAAAAAGGAATCAGAGAAAGTGCTTCGGATGATGCATGGCCCAACCGCTTGTGCCAAAGTTCTTGCGTATCACTGGAGCGAACTGTTAAAGCTGCTGCTTGGCTTGGTCGAAACACATACACACCATCCCTGTGATCACCAAATCCAATCTCCGTCCTCAGCTTGCGGTCCTGCAAAACACAACTATTATTAGTGAATACCACATCAACATTATGTTGTCGTACCAACTGAGATACAGATATCAAGTTACACTTTAAATTTGGCACAAATAAGACATTGGATAATGAAAAAGAAGGAGTAAACGAAACAGATCCTTGTTGCACAGCATAAGTAATAGCTCCATTGGGTAAACCGATTGCCAAAGGTTCAACATCTGTAACATTCTCCAGCAATTCCAATACCCCTGTCATGTGGCGTGATGCACCACTATCTATAAGCCAGTGACAATGGGAATCTTTACGATTTAATTTGTCCTTTGAGCGTTGCGGGTTGTCAACCAATGATAACAATTGTGTCACCACGTCAGGTGTCAGAACGGCGAATGCATTTGCTTGCTCTAGTGGTTCCTCCGTTTGAGCTGCATGTGCACCAAATGGCTTTGCATGGAATCCTCCTTGTGGGTTACTGCTCCTATCACCACCGAAACGTCCACGTCCTCGTCCAGGTCCTCGTCCTCTGCTACCACCACGTCCAGGATAGCCAAATGCTTGCCAGCATCGAGAGGCTTCATGATTAGTTTTCCCGCAGTGAATGCATGGAGGACGTTCAACAAACTTGTCTTTTACTGGTGCTGCTGTCTGCGTTGCGTAGCCAATTTCATTAGCTCGAGCATTCTGATTGCGTGTTATAGATCTATGAGTTTCTTCCTGATCATGTTCTCTTTCTTCTTCGATCTCCTTTGCATAGACACAGTCTTCTCCACATGTACAAGACCTGTAAGTTTTGCTGCTCGCAAGCTCATCCCAGACCGCTCTCAACTGCATATAGTAGTCTCCAATGCTACTGCCTTGCTGCCTGATGTTGGCCAAACTGGCCTTGAGCTGGTATTGTCGTGTAAAATTCTCCACAGCATACCTTTCCTTTAAGTCATCCCAGAGGTCTTTTACCTCATCAAAGCATTTAATAAACAGTTGTAATTTCTGATCAATGGTATTGTGTATCCAGCCATTGATCATAGAATTGCACATCTCCCAGGCGCGCCACTCTTCTGCCTTCGCCTTTTCTGGTTTCTTAACGGATCCATCTATGAATCCTATTTTATTTTTCGCTTTGAGGGCATTTTTCATGAGTTTTTCCCAATTCTCGTAGTTGGCTTCTCCTCTCAGCATAACGGTTGTTAAAAGAATCCCTGGGCTATCTGATCCAGTCAGATAGAATGGTGATCCAGGGTCTGATGGCTTCAACCTGCTGCTGTTTTCATTGGCCATCTTCAACAGAAGCTATCTCCTGCTTACTGTTTTCAGAGTCTACACGTTGCGGAAGTTTTTTTTTTTTTTTAACAAGGGATCGCTCTGATACCATGATAAATGGTATCAATTGATAGTATTTGCATTGATTTAAAACTGTACATCAATGTATCTTAAATAGAATAGGCTGTTACGGCTGTTACCAAACAGTCTGTTACCAAATAGTAAAATAATTTCCTAAAGATAAGTAACTACACCTAATTACAATAGGACTCAGTTATACATATCCTAACAAACTACAGGTTACAACATATCACAGCAAATCATAACAACATATAGAATCTTCTATTCCAACATATACCTTCTCCCAAAAGCAATCCAGCATATTATAGTGCTTGAAAGAGAAATGAGTAACTCACTCAAGTTTGTAACAATAGAAGAAGAAGCATGCCCTGATATCTTTTTGATCATTTGCTTGACCTCAAACTCTCTTATAGAGGAAAAGCATGAGACACGCTTTGAGCTAAAGATATGGACAACACAAATTTTTCTTATTTCTCTCCAACAATCATTGTATGGAGAAAACGCAATTTCTAACCCATAACAGAACAATTTCTGTTGGCCAAGTAACTTAGGTCGATTAGAAAACACAAGGTCATTGTCTTTGAATACCTCTCTGGCAATTTTAGGTGATGAAACAACAATAATAGCTGGCCTTAAACCGAGTTGAAGGGAAAATAAGGGACCATATATTTTTGAGAGTTTCCATAGTTGAAGATAAAGAACAGAATTGTCTAGTTGATGAAGATTCCCGATTATGGGAAGGCCTCTAGGACCAGGTGGAAGGGGTGGATTGTTAATGGTTCTATGTTTGTGGAAGAAGAACAATAGAAGCAGAGGAAGAGTTAGGCAGAGAGGAAGTAGAAGCAGTGACATCATTGTTGTTTATGACCAACTATGATGAGGAAGATAACGCTTTTGGTGTAATTAAATATATACAACCCTAGAGACACTTACGTATAATGGTGGAGTCAGAAAATTTAATGAAAGGTAACGAAAAAAATAAAATTCATACTATCAAGCAGGTAACTGTTAAGAATGGTACTAGGAGCCAAAATCGTTGTCAAGGGAGTCAAATGATAAATCATAATAACTGAATTAACATCACATCTCAACTTAAAATTATAGGTTCATGGATCATTTTGCACTTACATGGTCCTCAGTTGGTCTTTGTCCGGTCAATATGGAACTTCACACCATTACTCATATTTGAATATTTCCAATATCCTCCTCTCAAGTGTGAGACCCACTATCATGTTCCTTCTATGAAAGTATCTTCACTTCAAGTATTGAAGTCACACTAACCTTCTGTGGAGGCTTATATCCAGCTCAGGGAAACCATTGGCTCTGATACCAAACTTGAAAATTGTATAGGGGAGCCTTAAACCCTTTGCGAAGGACGCATCAAATAATAAGTGAGTCGAAGGACCCAAAATCTTAAGACTGTAGATTTATAAATCTTTTTGCATTTATCTAATTCTCATTTGGTCTTTGTCTAGTCAATGTGAGACTTTATCCCACTAGTCACACTTCAATATTTTCATAGTAGCATGATAATTAAGAGTCAGTTCAATTTATAAATTTAAAGAACCCTGAATTATTTCTTGGTACATGAGAATTAATAATCTCGAAGGCCGAGCTTGAAGAGATAAACGAGATAAACTTATGCTAAAATACTTTTCTCCAAGTATAAATGGAGTTTAAAACAAATGTTATATAAAATTGAGGGGATGATCACCCTGCTATCTCCGCTACTAGTGGACCGCACGGTTTAGATTCATCCCAATATAATGGTCACGTTACGTGGTTAATATGTTCTTTTGGGGATGTGGTGAGCAATGAAAGAGGACCGTACTGGAGCATCAGGCTTGTGTATAATTTGTGGTTGGTTTGTTTTTATAATAGTCCAGCTTAATTAATTAGTAAATCAAGTGTGATTAATTAATTAAGCATGTAGTAGTGAGGAAAATTAAGTATAAGTCTTAATTAAGTGAGATGGGTCAATTCTGAGTTAAAAAGTGTACTCAGTGAAAATTAAGGGGTATAAATAGATACAGACAAAAGTGCCCAAAATATAAAAATAAAAATGAAAATATTCATAGAATAATATTCCAGACTTTTGGGTAAAGTTTGATAATTAATGGAGTTGAATAGATAGATGAACCGATACCCATTAGATATCACTTAACCAAGTTAAGTGACATAAAACAAAAGAAAACCCTTGTTTCCCCCCATTTCAGTCGACGCCAAGAAAGAAGAGAAGAGAAGAAGAGGGAGAGAGAGAAAGAAAACCTAGGTTGTGTGATTTTCAACCGATTGGAGCGATTTAAAAGTCTAAATCACTTAGAATCTCGCCCTCATTCATAATCCTAGCTTGGTTTTGAGTGGGAGTCCTTGTGGAGAGAGATATTTTTCCCCAAAGATTCGCCCCTTTTGAGAAGTGTGGGGTTTTGGGAGTTTCTACTTCATGGGAGCTTGAGGCACCATCACTCCTCTATTGTGCAACCATTAGTGGTAAGAATTCCTCTCTCAAACTCTATTTTCATGGTGAATGTGTGATTGGAGAAGATGATAAATAGTGTTTTAGGGTTTTGTGAGAATTTGAGTAAATTGGCTATGTTTTGGTAGAATTGAGACTTAGCACATGTTGAGAAAAATGCTAGGAATTGCATTTAATCGGTAAAAATGAGCCTAGTTAGTTAAATGACTATACTTGGTATATTGCAAGATTATCATGCTTGTTGATGAGTATTCTCGCAATGTTGAGTTATGGTATGGTTGATTGGTTATTGATTGTGCCTATATAGTGGTTAGGATCGAGGCAATCGGACCAACCGTGATAGACCAACCATTGGAGCAAGGAATGGAGTTGGATTAGCTCCTTGAACTAGGTAAGTTCATACCATGTGGTTGATGAGTTGTATAAGTAGTTGATAGTAATGAAGTATTATTGATGCAATGTGTTGAATTGCATTACATCGTGTGTAAGTGTTGATAATTGAAGTAGATAATTGTTGAGATTAGTGAAATAACAAAGGTTAATTGGAAGCTTTGAGGTAAGCCTTCGGATCTTGGGTGTAATTCCCTTAATTGTTCCACCAAGCCCGGAAGGGGTAATGGTTGTTATGTGTATATAAATGCAATGAAATAGTGTAATGTTTTGTTATATGTATGTGTATGCTTTGGTGTGGCATAGGATGGTGGTTCCCTATGTTGGTATATTGCATGACAATGCGTAAATCATACTTGGCAGTTTAGCTGGCCAGTAGGACTATTTGCATCTGAGTTTCCTTAGGACAGCTTGAGAGCTCGAGGGATTTCTCCTGGAGATGTTATTGCACTTTGCATAGATATGTATTTACTGCATTATTATTGTTATTGTTATTACACTGATATGGAACTGTGGGGTGGAGAGATGCTCCAAGGACCCCTGGTTTACTGGATATATTCGTATATCTCACCCCGTGTTGTGGGGACCCCCTTTCAGGTAAGGATGCTGCAGGAGCCACCAGTGGCAAGTGGCCATACTTGGACTAGTAGTGATGCATGAGGATCTTATATTTTGATATTATACATATTGTTTTGTAGCTCACATGTATAGGATTGTAATTAAGAGACAATTGATTGATGTATGTTCTGTTTATTTGGAATGGACTTAGCCTATGCTCATGCCTTTGGTTATCTCTTTGTTGATGAGAGCCAAGGGAGTGATCATAGTGTTTTGTGAGCTAAGTTCCATGAATTGTAATGAACAAGATTTGTAACTGATGATTACCTTGAGTTCATTATATGCATGCTCATTATTTATTGGATTGTTGAGCTGGAAAACTTGATTATATACCTGGTGCTAAATTGGGGACTGTTGAGAAAACAAAGGTTATACTGCCCAAATTTTAGTAGAATCCATGAGGAGAGGTTTAATCCATTGAGGCTTGCCATGGGGATGCCTTTTCCCCTAGTTTTGGACTTGAGAAATGAGAGAGGGAGAATTCCCTGACAGCGCGCTCAAGCGCCCAGGAGCGCGCTCAAGCGCCCTGCTGCCCCTGTGAGAGCTAATGCTCTCTGCCTTCTCGCGCTGGAGCGCCCAAAGTGGGGGCTTAAGCGCCCAGGATTACGCGCTTGAGCGTCCTGGTTTGCGCTTAAGCGCCCTTCGCTGCGAAAAGACGGGATGATTACTGTCTCCGCGGGCTTTAGCGCCCAGAGTGGGGGCTTAAGCGCCCAGGTTTGCACGCTTGAGCGCCTTGGTTCGCGCTTGAGCGCCCATAGCCACTGAAGGAGGAGGTGCTTCTGCCTCTGCGCGCTAAAACGTCCCAAATGGGGGCTTAAGCGCCCAAGATATCGCGCTTGAGCGCCCTGGTGCGCGCTTAAGCGCCCATTTACACTGAAAGACCTGATGCTCTCTGCCTCCGTGGGCTTAAACGTCCAGATGGAGGCTTTAGCGCCCGATAACGTGCGCTTGAGCGCCCTGTAGCGCGCTGAAGCGCGCGGGGCCTGTGTCCAACATACACTTATTTTGCTCTAATATGTCATAACGCGAGCTACAATGCTCCAAATGACACGCGGTTCGAAGCCACGCGTAGCTAATGATTAGAAGAAGACATTTAATAACCTTTGGTCTAAGGATATAAGAATATGATGTTAAGCTTAATTCATTTTATTCCGCAATGTAATATGGTTATGATCACGCAATTGGGCATTATAAATTCGGCATGTTTAAAATGAAAAATTTAACCGGATTTTAATTGAACCCAGGTGATTGTAACTGCGCTTAATATCATAATGCGATGTTAACAAACCGGTTCTAGAACGGGGCGTTAAAGTTTTCGCGCATGAGATTTTTGTTGCTTTTGATTTATGAGCTAAGAGCTGACGCAGTACGTGAATTGATGGATTAGAAGGATTTCAATTGTATCTTGCTTTAATTTTGACAATCTTGTGGTTGCAACACAAACAGAAGTGTACTACCACTTATAGCATGCTTCATCGTCTGGTACATAGTGGAAAAGAACAAGGAGGTTTGTTTGAGTGGTTCCCGTGTCCATCCAAAAGTAGTAAAAGACAAGGGATAGGGAGGAAAACAAATTTTTCCAAAAATAATAAAAGGACCACCCAAAAATAATGGTCCGCGTCACTTAAAAAATCTCAAGAACAGGATACATGGAATTCTGTTTTATAAAAAGGTTAGAGATGTGTCTTTTAAAAGATATAAGTTATGTTATTTTAATTTTTAACATTATATATCACGGCTAGTTCATATCAGTTGAAATGACTAAGGAAATAGAAAAAAAAATTAATTAAAATCTAAAAAAACTCAACTTGTATCTTTTAAATGGACCAACTTTTTTCCCGTTATGAAAATCACTTTCACAAAACATTATTTACGGACGCTCCTCTCCTCTATTTGATTCGGAAAACATTACAGAAAGAATTGACTTCGTGCTTGTATTGTGCTTAATTAGTAGGTAATTAATATTAAAAGAATCCTACGTATTTGTAAATATTCTGTTAATAATTTTTAAATATTTATTTTTTAAAATATTTATTTTTTTGATTTATCTTCATCTTTGAAGCAATGGACGTTGGTGACGAACCTTTCACCATGGTAGATGACAAGAAAGATGTGCCCATCAAACAATAGATCAAAATAGGAGCCAAAATAGTGTGAATTAGATTCAACTATAGCAAAAAAGAAAAAGAAAAAAGCATAAGGAAATGGGGTTAAATTGATGATATCGCTTCTTACGGAATTTTCATACAAGCTTAAGTAATTCTTGTGTTTTGTAGGATTATTCGCTCAAAACGGAATGAAAATCAAGTCAGAGCTCAAGCCAAGCCAAAATGGAGGGGAAATAAACCAGATGACCCAGCGCAAAAATGTTGTTGCCAACAGAGAACAGGGAAAATCTTTGTTTAAAAGTGCTCCCAACGTGAAATGATGCTGCTAGTGCGAAATTGGGAAATTACTATTTGCTCGCACCCCAGGCATGAAATGAGGCTCCCATCACAGACATGTGATTTAAAAAATCATTCTTGCGAGATATGAGCCAGATTTCATATCAAATCGATATTTCATCTGTTCGGTACTATTGAATTGTATAAGGATACCTCAAGGGTATGCACTTAGAGATATATAAGGGATAGATATCCGATTGACTTATAGCCAATACTTCAATCACTGCGCACTATCAATGGGCGTATAGACAAGACGTGGCTATGTGCATAGTGTTGACAGTAATAGTAAATAAGTCAAAAGTGTGTATCTAGGTCTTTAACCTCTTGTTTATAAGGATTAGCTTCAAAGGCTTAGGCCTTTGAGATCTCCCCGTTGATATGAAATCTGCCTTGATTGAAGAGGATAGGGATCTTATCACTTGATCTTCTTTAGATTATATGATTATGATATCCCTATCCAATCTTGTTAGTAATAGAGTTGTTAGGATATGGATCTAGTCCATAACATTATCCAAAATCTTGGAGGATTAAGAGGGGGAGAGAAATTAGAGTAGATTCAAAAGGAAAGAGGACCTCACCTATAAAATAACCCTAAGGGTACAAAAATAATCATCTTTGAATTAAGAGAAGAAGGATTAAGACAACCCTTGGAATTTCAAGAAGAGCTGGGACCAACGGGAATGCAACAAACGCCAATGGAGTTTAAGTTTTTTTTTTAATATCTCCATATCTAGCTAGCTAAACTTCTTATTCAGTTAAGATGATGGAACCTTTCTGGATCTTGTTATGAATTAATTCAGTTTGTAATGCAATTTTGTTTTATTTGATGCATTAATTAGTTTTGTTCTTCATGCTTCTTTGAATTTGGCCAACTCTTAGATTGATTTTAGAACCACACATGACAATAGGGATGTCAGTGTGAGGGTCAAATCTTAAAAAATTACCTCATTTTATGCGATCTAGGGATAAACGTGTAGGCTTGTAAACTTATGCTATTATCGATCTTAATGCTGAACTTATATTAAAGACACTAAGGGATTAGGTTTTTAATTAGGATTAAAAGGCTAGAACACCAAGGGATTGAGTTATAGCTAATTAGGATGATTGTTTAAGAGTATCGAATTCAAAATTGCTTAGGAGTTGAATTAATTCATTCAAGTGAAGATTGGGGGAAATCAAACCCTGGATACGCCTTTCCTTGATAACTTCTCTGTTAAAATTCTTAGTCTTGTTGATTATTGTTGCCTTCTAAATTTTGATTTTAATTAGTGCTTGCTGTAATATTGTTCATTCCAATACCAACCTATTTTCACAAATCAATTCGGTCGGTTCAAATTACATGGAAGTAGCGAATTTTGTTTGAAACATTAATCTCTATGGGAATGATATCTTTAATTATTGTTTTATTTTTTGATGATCAGTACACTTGCCGAGTTGACAACAATGAGTGTGGAAGCATAATCATAACCAATGTTGTTTAGGTACTTGATGTGTTTCCAATATAATATTCTTTAAGGGTCAAAACAGCATGGATTTAATCTATATGTAACGCCCGACCGCTTTCAAGATCAATGACTATCCCCATACATTAACACGAGACTTTTCAGCGTGCTTTATCCTTACTTAACTACAGAGTTTTTCTATTATGGGCTACTGAAAAATAGATGCATCTTGTTAGTATAGATAGTACAAATTAATTCTTATAAGCTATCCCTAACTGTGCAGTCTCATACCTGTACAGTCTTTGGAATCCCTCTCTTTTGGGTGTCGATTCGATTCATTCATGTACCCCCCGCTGGAAGCCTGCCACAAGTCGCTCCTTGTTTGTTCCCTTTCGCACAGGCGATCACTCATTGCCCTCGTCAGTGCTCGGGATGTTATATGCCCACCAGCTTCTTCCTGGTTCATCATCGAACCACACCATACTGAAAGAGAGGCCCTACTCTAATACCACTTGGCGCCATCTTGGTGTAGACAGCACCATAAGATAGTGGGAAGTCAGTGTTCTGGCGCTATCAGCGCCGGCCCTGCGAAATTCAGCACCATTTTCTTTAAAAATTCATAACTTGAGCTACGGTACTCCAAATTAAGCGCGGTTTGAACCCACGCATAGCTAATGAATAGATCTATAATATAGTGGAAGATGAGGACCATATAGAAAGTAAAGAATTCCTTGAATAAATAAAAAGTGAAGATGTTTAGTGTTGAATATCAATAAAAATGAGTTTTTAAGCCTTGTTGGTTTAAAAAAACTACTTGGCACACTGTGGCAGCAACACATGGTCTAAATAAAGTTACATTAAGTGTTTCACTCATAGTTTAAGTTATGATTACAGTTTTTGGAATTTTTTTAATTACCAAATTAATTTTAAACATAAACGTTTCTTAACGAAAAGGAAAAAAGGTTATCCGTATTTTAATTCAATTGTTGTGATTGTAACTGCGCTTAATGTCATACATAATGCTAACAAACTGATTCTAGAATGGGGTGTTACACCACTAGCATGGGTGTGGCACTTGGAGCACCAAACTAATATTCAACCTCTTATTCCTGCCGCTAGCAGCGCCAGTCTCGCGTTACTAGCGCCAACTGCACGTGAGATTCTAATTGGACTCTTTGAATTGCATCTGGTGAAGATTTAATGAGGATCTGATGATGATTTGAAAAGGATATTTTTCTTCAACATAAAAGGCAGAATTTGGAAATGGATAAAAACATTCAGCACAAATTGGAGAACTGGAGAAACGCAGAGAGAGAGCAAGACTAAGGAAGATTAAAGCTTTTAAGTGCAGATCATTGAATTTTTATCTTCCTATGACTTCATCTATTTTCTTTAATTTTATTGCTTTGTTCAAACCAGATATGTATGGCTAATTTACTTTTTTAGTTAGGGATATGGATCCAACATGAATCCTTGTTTCAGTTTAATTCTTTTCTCTAATAAATTGTCTTAATTTGTTTATGTTCAACTCGAATTATTGTTACATTCTTATATAACCTGATCAATCGTATAAGAATAAAGAAGGTTAAAATCTGCTATAGACATATTAGGATTTTGGCCTAGACAGGGGTAGAGCACCACCAGTTCTTGCATGATATAGAAATAGGCTTACAGGAATTGCAAACTTGTGTAAGTTATCGCGCTTAAAGTTTAATTTAGAAGGGTTTCTAAGAAATTAGAATTTTAATTAGGTTAAAGAAATAAGACATTAGTATTTAACCAATTGATTTTTAGATGATAAATTGTTTGAGACAATTAGGATAATAAGTTATTGAATTTAATTAAATCTTTTAAGGAGGATTAGAGGTGAAGTAGACCTAGTTGCAATTTGTTTTATTGATTTTAAAAATCCATCTTTTAATTCTCTGAGTTCTTGTCTTGCAATTAGTCATTACATGCAATAGTTCTTTATTTTACTTAATTAGCTTTTTCATATTTGAAAATCATTTTTCTTCCAAACCATCTTTAAATTATCCAAATTAAAAGGGAATAGTAAGAACAGTGCTTGGAGTCCTTAATCTTCATGGGAACGATATCTTATTCACTACTTTATTACTCCTGCAATTGATATACTTGTCGTGAGTGCAACAGTACTGATTGTCATCACCAGGGCTAGAGAAGTCCTTGAGGGCTTACATCTCATGATTGAGCCTCCTTGACTACAACACTCAACTTTCAAGGATGAACATTGGGCCTCTCTCTTGACCGTTATCATATCTCAGACTAAAGTGAAAGAAAAACTTTTGGGTAAATGGATTCTTGATACAGAGGCACCATAACATGTGATGGAAAATAGTCAAATATCGACTAATTTATGAGCTATTGTGTCATCACCGATTATTCTTCTAAATAGAACAACTACATGCCCTGTGCAGGAAGGAATTTTGATTTTAAGTGTAAACACCCAATTTCGTCCGATGATAATCAAGGTAAAAGAAAGAAACAGATGAAAAAAATAATATAGTCTTTTCCCACATATTTCTCATGAAGCCCCACATCAAGAAAGTTATGGTTTTTTTAATAAGGAGTCTCATTCCATTCACTCAGTACTGAAAAACTCTCCAAGATGCTTGCACTTTTTTATAAAAATGTGTTTGGGTCAAACAATATAAAAATTTGGAGGAGCTCTGTGAGGCTTAGTTCTTGAGGTACCATGGGTATTTTTGGGCATTTGCGGGTTCCATATATTTGGTCTTTCACCTTCGATGTAACAATACCCTCATGATTTGTACATCACCTTAAATTGCATGCATACATTTGTTGCTTTTGAATTACGAACTAAGAGATGTAGTACGTGAAATGATGGATAAGAAGCATACTGCAATTATCATGCCCAACTTGTTTTTCAACACTAATAATTTTGACAATCTTGTCGTTGCAATGCAAAAAAGTGTAACACCCATACCATGCTTCATTGCTAGTAAAAGGGTGTGACAATAATCAAATGAATTGAGCTAAATCATGCTCCAATTTGAATCACACTAAAAGAATCAAAATAAATTTAGAGTAAATACCAAAATTGGTCCCTGATAAAAAACTCGGTACCCATTTTAGTCTCTAACAAAAATAAATTAGTTGGAAAGTCTCCAACAAAGACAAATAGGTCCCATGTTAGTCCTTCTGTTAGTCCTAAACATACGACGTCATTGACGGAGCTGATGTGTAACGTTAACTGCATGCTCAACTGCCACGTTGGAGGGGAAACGACGTCGTCCGGAGACCTGCATCCACGTTTCTCAGAATCATTTGAAGAAACCAATTGAATGTTAAGTTGTCTTTCCCTCTCAATTTCATCCAAGGAACGTCGTCGCATGCTTTAGGTTTCTTCTTAAACCAGAAAGAAGGGGATTGAATCGAAAATTGAACGTTTGAATTTAGGGATTACTGATTCAGGGTTTACTGATTTAGGGTTTATCCTCGATTTTGTGCGTTATTTGAAACTTAGTGTTTAAGAGATGAATATTTCTTCTGGGAGGGGGAGCTCAAGCCCTTCTAGTTCATTTGGGTCCAGAAGTGAAAGAATGAGAGTTGCTCCATTGTGTAAATGTGGGAGGCATAATGTTGTTTACACCTCCAAGACCATTAGAAACCCAAATGGAGCATTTTTGGGTACCCCAATTTCAAGGTGAGGTATTTTTTTGCATGCGCTCTTTGTCTAATTTGAATATTATTAACAATTTGGTTTAATTTGGTGTTAGAAAAAGAAGCCACACTGCAACTTTTTTACATTGGTGGATGATGCTACATCTGATACCATGGAGCTGGAATATTGGAGAATTAATAAGCTGGAGTTGAATGTAGCTGAAATGGAATTCAAGTTAAACTTTGTGGACATGAAGCTCAATAATGAACTGCAGCTGGAGGTGAATGACCACAAAAAGAAGATTAATGAACACCATATAAAGATTGATGAACTATCAATGAAGATGCAGGCAGAGTTTGACAGGGTGGAGAAGGAAATTAAACATGTGTGTAGGTGTGCTAGGGTGTTTGTTGGATCTATTATTGTTGTGTTTGTAATATTTAAATATCTTGCATGTAGGCTGGAGTGAAATGAAAAATGTGGTTCTGTTGAGATTTGCTAGTGTATGTACCATTACATGCTGTAACAATTTTGGAATGTAAAGATTTGTAATGGAAGGACCAGTGTTGAAATATAATGAATTGTCGCTCATGCAATGTATATAGCAAGACTTATGTATTTGAAGTTATGTTTATTGGCACAAAGTGTTGTATAAACTTGATGCAGATAAAAAAATTGGAAACAATGTATGAACACTAAAGTAAGAATGTGATGGTGTGAATTATGCAGAAGTTAATTGTGTTAGTCATGACTGATATCAGCATGAACAAGGGGAAATGACATTGTTGGTCTGTTAATAGCAAATGTACATTCTTGTTAACAGAACTTTAGCAGGGACTGAAAAGGACCCCGATAAAATTGTTAGGGACCATAATGGACCTATGAGTTAGAAAACAAGGACTAAAAAGATCCTCGATAAAAAATGTTGCGGACTTATAAGGGAACTTAATTGCTGATGGTTTACAAGTGCAGTGAAGCTACACATGACCCTAAAATGGACACAGTAAACAAAACAAAAATATCATTGTTGATAGAAACCAGAAAATGTATCAGCAGATAGATGGTGTGGACCAAACTTTAAAAATTGCAGCATTGAATACATTAATGACAGCAAAGACAGATAGTAAGCAAATATTTTGCATTCATTTCATCACATCCTAGTTACAATTACTAATCATGGCCAGCATGCCACAGTCATACAAAAAAATTCCACTAACATATTTCCATGAAGGCCAATACATATGTGTTCCAAAAGAGCATAATGTTCCTACTAATTATGGCCATAACCAGAGGCATACAAAAAATGGCCTAATGATATATTTCAACAGGGTCAATATTGAAGTATTTCCAAAAAAATACTCTAATGAAAATTCCAATCAATTCCTATATCAGAGGCATCCAAAAAATGGCCTAATGTCAATGATTACACAGTATTCCAATCAATTTTGTGGGGCAGGTCTTGGTTGCTCGAACCTTGGTGTAGACATGAAGCTCATGAATCTCATTGGTCACAACCTCAGTAGGATTGCATGGAGGTAGATTGCTGCCTCTTGATGCTCTTGAACTTAGTTGAGCCTCAGTTGTTGCATACTGGCTGCTTGTCTCTAGTACATGGCATCCTTAACTCATGGCTATTTATTCAACTATCCTTGATTGAATTTCATCATTAATTGGTTTTTGCTTTGACCTTGAAGGAGCTGCAGGTCCCTTAAATATCTTGGGGTAATGACCAGTCTCACCACACTTGAAGCATTGAACCGTGTAAGTCTTTTTCAGCTTCTTGTTGGTCTTCATAAGCTCTTCAGTTGGATCCTTCTTGTGATGCTTTTTAGGACGTCCAATAGGCCTTTTCAAGTGTGGAGAAAGTGGTTTTGGGGCATCACATGCAGTCCAATACTGTTGGGAATTGACTGGGTTGAGTGTGTTTTCATATGTGGCATGCAAAGCATCCACTGTTAGCCATTGGTGAACATGATTTTCTACAGGTTCATTCTTGTGTGCAATGGAAACAATAGCATGTTCACATGGCAATCCAGTCAACTACCAAACATTACAACTACAAGATTGGCTCGTTAAGTTCACCCCAATCTGTTGACCCTTTCCAGAGACTTCATACACATCTTGGACCAGGTTTTCTGTAACACCCTGTATATATCCGGTAATGTTATCATACTATCGTATTAAGCAGCGCTTAATTAAATTACGGAATATCTTTTTCTTTTCAATTATGATGTCATTATCATTACCAACTTGCTTATTAATCAATTAATAAAACATTGCCTGTATGTAATTGCAATAAAACAGCTAACCGAAATACCTCATAATATAGATAATAAAAGTGTGTCTCTAGAAATCACGGGACTACCACAAGTAGGCCGAACCAACTAGCAGGTTATACAACTCAAATCTAAAAGTACCAACATAAAGTGTCATGGACAATCCCCATGCTTACTCAAATAAGGCAGCAAGCCCAACATCAGTCTCAACAACCACATAATCATAAATAGCGGAAAAACATAAACAGCATCCAAATCTAGTCATGGCAGCAATACAGCATAATATCATAATCAGCTAAGCTCTGGCCTCCTGCCGCTAGAGGCATCAGTCACCATACTACCTGAACCTGAAATAAGCATTCCCCAAACGTGGGGTGAGATCTCTAAACAAGAAATCTCAGTAAGACAAGGGGTCCTCAAGGATCTTCCACCCCAAGCTCACTTACATGTGTATATAAGTTTAAAAGCAGTTCATCAATATCATTTCTAAAACAGTGCAATGCAGCAGATAATCATGTCATGTGTGTCAATTCTATTCTACTGGCCAGAGAAATACAAGATTTATATACGCCAAATACCCACACATAGTGCAAGATGCCACTTGCATCCACCCCGGATCACCGTCTTGTATGACGCCACATACTCAGGCTTACCGTCAAGATGGAACAACACATGCATATTAAAAGCCATTACACATAAAGCTCAACAGCATTTCAAATATCCAAAGCATGTAACACAGCATGCATATAACCACACCCCCATGGGACATGGTGGAACCACAACATGGCTAAATTGAGGACACGAAAGCTTACATTGCAAGCTAACACCCAAAGCCAAGAGTCCACAGCTCAAAGTCCAAACACAGCAGATTCACAATCTGATATGGACCAATACTATATCAATAATAAAGCACCACAAGCATATAACTTAAAGATAACGCCTTTCTTTTACGTTTTACGTCTTAAGGCTCCATACCAAGCCATAAGTTCTTAATCACTTGATTCTGACTTAGTTCATTAATTACAGAAGTTCAACTTCATCAAACTAGGGTCCACAAACCCCCAATAGCCTACTGTACACACAGCACAGTTACTGTTCTTCAAAATCCCAGAATATCCGAATATTCCTCGGGACCATATCCGGATATGCAATATCCGAATATCTCACTGTACATATCCAAATATACAATATCCGGATATCCAGATTCCCATATCCGGATATCCAAATCCCATATCCGGATATCACATATCCGGATATTTCTCGGGCAGATATCCGGATATTTCACGACAGAATGCAGAAACTGCATTTCGTGATGATATCCTTCCAAGGTTGGGTTTTTAACATTTAATTACGTTAAAGTATGCAACTTTATACTGATTTAGGGTCATACTATTGTTGGTTACTTGTTCAAATCTTTTAAACATACCAAGACACTTCTTTTACTCATCAAACACATGATCAAGGTTGTTACAACTCACCAAAGCTCAAAACAGAGGAAGAAAGGCTCTTGGAGCTCTCAAATCTGCCTCTACAGGTCTGACCTTCAAGGCACACGAAAATGGTGATCAAGAGTGATCCTTTCAAACAACAGTTCACTCCTTGAAGCTCCCACAACCAACACAAAGCCCCAACCACACCAACACAAGGACGCAACCCCAAACCTTGACTCAAACCAGCTCCCACAACTCAGAAGATGGGACCTCAACCTCCCAATACACTCACCCAAGTGTTTACTCAACCAAAGAGAAGAAGAAATGGAGAAAATGTGGCAACTTGGCTCACAAAGGGGTGGCTGACTTCAAGCTCAGCAACACTCACGTAGAGAAAATAGTGGCACCTAGGGTTTAGTGCTCACTAAGGCTTATATAGGCGGTTAAGTCACTTAACACACAGTATTAACTTTAATTTCTACGCTTAGCATTTTAATCCCAAACTTTGGAATCTGAAACTACACATTTTTCCAAGAATTATCATATTTTTTTTATAATTTTCGGAGCACCTTTTCGGTACGCAATTTTCAAAAGCCAGTACCGGTTTCTAGCACCAGTTCTCATTATTTGGACTTGAAACTCGTTTTACAAGTCCTACATATTATTTTAGTAATTATCATGCACTTATTATAATTTTTCGGGATACTTTTTCGGTACACATTTATACGGACTAGCAGAACCGGTATCTGCACTTTTCTCCCGAAAAGCGACTTTCAGCATTCTTACTCACTAATTATAATTATTAAAGCCTCATAATAATTATTAGGGTCAATTATGGAATTATTTCCTAAATTCACATAATTAATTAATTAAATCCCTTAATTAACGGTGCGGGTTCTTACATTTTCAATCCATGTAGGTGTCCAAGAATTGCTGGAAACCTTCAACTGGTCGAGCCTCTTCTGCTGTGCATGTGCAATCTTGCCCCTGAATGTTTACAGAATCCTCTTATGTGCTATCATCTTTCGCATTATGTAACATCTCAATTCCTCACACAAAGTCATTATAGGTTTGGACCTGTAATTCACAATCTTTGAATTCCACACCGCGGCCGTGTTGTTTGTAATGTTTGTCACATTTAGGCCAGTGACTGTAGTATGCTTTAACCCAACAAGAAGGATCTATATTGTCAAGATACTTCCAAGCTGGTTCATTTAAGGTCTTCAACCTTTGCATAACCTTATGATAATTGAGAAAAGTAGTGCATCTAGCACATTCCCACACAATTCTCCTTGTCTCTTTATCCTTCCATTACTTGATGAAGTTCTTCCACACATGTTGGACATAGAACCTATGATGTGAACCTGGCATAATCTCCTTCAAAGCTGGAACCAGACCCTGTATGTGAAAATGAAACAGATTGTTATACTACAGTCTGGACACAATAATTTTAAACAAATAAATAAATTCTTAAGCCATAAAGTGCTACCTTTTGTTGATATGATGTGAATTTCCAACCATAAACTCCATGATCCCCTAAGTATTTTTTCAATAAGGTCAAAAACCACTTCTAGTTATCCTTTGTCTCACTATCAACCACGGCATAAGCAATTACATAAAATTGCTTGTTTGCATCCTCGTCCACAGCACTCAATAATTGACCCCCATAGTAGCCCTTCAAAAGGCAACCGCCCAATCTAATTACAAGTCTACAACTAGCTTTGAATCCCTTCTTACAAGCATCAAGGCAAATGTACATTCTGTCAAATATTGGCAGTGCTTGTGGAATAGGTTGGGGGTCACTTGTATTTGGCAAGTGCATCCAGGGTTGCTTCTCAATAGCTCTGCAAAATATTCCCTTAGTTTACCATATTGTTCCTTCTCATAACCTTCAATGGTGCCTTTGGCTTTTTTTAGAGCCTTGCTTACTTTCTTCAGATTTAAGTGAACATTGTATTTCTCCTTCATGTGTTCAAATGCCTCTGACCTTGACATCTTAGGCTGTGTCAATATCCTCTTCTCTAATTTCTTGGCCGCCCAATCTTGAGAAGCCTTTTTATTCTGGAAAACTCTGCAGCATGTGTGAGTCTCGTTAAATTTTTTTATTTGGAATGTGCTCAGCTTGGTATTCCAGGAACAATACAGCATCCATTCACAGTCTTCAATACTGTATTTGGCCCTTACTCTGACCTTGTCATTCTTAACCCAGATAAACTGCCTCCCAAGACTAATATCATAGTCTTTCACTTCACATTTAAATTGCTCCAAATTCAGAAACTCCATGCCTAGTTCTAAATAGACATGCCCAAAAGAAGTTTGTTCATTAAACTTTAGCAATACAGGTCTAACATTTTCATCATCATCACTTGAAGGAGGACTCCTTAATTTCTCAGAAAGATAGGTATATCCTTCTTCTTCAAATTACATTAGGTCTTCCTCTTCATCAACTTCTTCAGATTCAGAGTTTTTATTGCTGGCATCCTTCTTGTATGCCTTCTTCCTTGGGGTTTATTTTGCAAGCCTTTTTTTCTCACCAATGGTACAGTCTGTTCATCTTCATCATCTTAATTGTCCTCAACACCTGGGGGGGCTTGTATGCCTCATCCTTTGCACTCTCATATGAATCTGAATCTGAGGAAGCAACCTCATCATCGGCATTGTCATGTTCGGATGAATTACCACCATCCTCTTCACTCTTTTGCTCATGATTCACCCCATCACTATGTGGAATCTCCTGATCCGAATTAACCCCATGATCATGTGAAATCTCATGATCTGAATTCACCTCATCATCATCTTGTGCATGGTCCTCATTATATGTGGAATTAACCACATTATCCTCTACACTGTCATGTTCAGGTGAACCAAACTGAGGAATTGAAATGCAGTCTTCAAAATATACATGTATCTCATTGCCATTACTTAAAGCAGCCTCATACATGGCGCATACATCAGAATCGGTGCTAAGTGGTCTGAGGCCTTGTTCCAAATCGGGTTCAACATGCTTTAGCCACATCATCATTTTGCATTTTTCATACCCAAATTGCTTAAACAGAGTGTCAAGGTCACGCAAATTGCAATAATCAATGTCCATCTTAGGCAGTGAGTCCACTCTCCCATTTACATAGGTGAACACTTCATTTTCATCTCTTATTAAAATACCACCATGATGATAAAAATCACTATAAATTCAGACATATGTACAAACCCAAAAAAAATGTAGCTTTCATTAATCCAATGACTACAAAAAAAAAATGGGTACCTACTCATAAAACAAAGGCAAGACATGTGGACGGACCACTTAAACAATTAAAACCAATAAACAAACAGACAAATGGAACATGTGATTTTTTATTTGGTTTTTAACTGTTCATGGGTCAACCATGGACCACTTTGCTCATACAGGGACCACACCATATCCGGTAGGCATTTGTTTACTCTAAACCCTAAAGTGAAACATGGACCACATTGTCCAATGAGCATGCAGAAAAGAAACACGCATTAAACAAAAAAAACTCCATGGGGACCTCAGACAACAAATAGCAATTACAATAAAAAGTGTTCGAAAATACTTCCAGTCTCTTACCTTTTTTGTACTGAACGATGAGCCTCGCACCAAACCAAGGGTATTTCTTCCTCCACTTTCCACCGATTGTTGAACAACTGTAGAATCAAAACGCAGGGAAATGTTGACAGAACGATCTTCTTCCTTCTCAACAATGGAGCGTCAAACTTTCAAGAGTGGGAAATGGTAAAGTGAACAGCGGTAAGGTGAGGGGAAATTTTGGGTTTCTCGTTGTTATTTTGAGCAACGTGGAAGCAAGATTCTTCAGAAGACGTCGTTTCCCCTCCAACGTGGCAGTGACCATGCCCATTAACGTTACACGTCAGCTCCGTCAATGACGTCGTGTGTTTGGGACTAACAAAAGGACTAACATGGGTGTTGTTTTTTGTTAGGGACCAATTTGGATATTTACTCATAAATTTAACTTGTTCAAAAATCGAACATTTTTTCAAAATCGATTATTGAACCACTTCACCAATTCAATTCAATTCGGGTTATAAATTGAACCGAACCAAATCATACATACTCTCATGAGTGTGAAAATTAAATGGACATAATTGAACTACAAAATAAACCTGAACCACATTTTTCCAAAATGACTTAAGAACCAAATTATTTTCTCCACACCAATTTAAGAACTGAACCAATTTTATTGGTTCCGTTTGCCGGAACCAAATCACCTTTTTTATTCATTATGCTAGACACTTGGAATTTTGCTTTATCATAACCACTGCCACAATTATGCAACAAACATTAATATGTTGATTCCTTGTCCATTTATCACTTGGCAGAAAGGCAAAGAGGATTCTTCTTGTGTTGGGTAATTCCTGACAACACTTCAGTATCTATGTCTTCCTTTACCAACCCTTTTGGCAATTCCCAATCAAAGGAATTAAGAAGATTAGCTAGGATAAGTTCCAATGTAGCAACCCCCATAGGCAAACCTAGGCAAATTCTGCGACCTTCTCTAAAAGAAATTAGTTCAAAATATTGTCCCCTAAAATCTATAGCACTGTCTAAGAATCTCTCAGGATAAAACGCTTCTGGGTCCTTCCAAGCCTTAGGGTCTCTATGAATAGCCCAAGCATTCACATACACTAATGTCTTGGCTGGAATTTGATAGCCATCTATAATGCATTTTTTACTTGATTCTCTTGGCACAAGTAGTGGGGTTGGTAGGTGTAATCTTAATGTCTCTTTTATCACTGCCTTCAAATACGAATTTTTTTGAATATCATCTTCATCTAAGAAATCTTTTTTACCTCCCAAGTTCCTAATTTCTTCTTGAACTCTCTTCATTACTCTTGGGCTTTTAATGAGGGTCGTCATAGCCCAAACTGATGTGACTGCAGTGGTATCCGTTGCTGCTATAAGCAGGTCCTGTATATCAAGAAAATCACCCTTTATGGGCCTTTTTAAGGTAACAATATCAGCTGCAGCACATTATATATTTGCATCCAATAGAAAGCTCTATTGCGAAAATTAGTTTGTAAGAATAATAAAATGATTTTGGTTTGTTTTTATTCTCATTTTCTATTGACATGTTTTTATTAGTAATTAAATAATTATAATAATATCACTTGTTCTCATTTTTGTTTCCTATTTTTAATATTTTGTAAAATAGATGGTAAGAATAAGTGCTTTAATTATTTACATATTCTTGAAAACAAGAAAAAAATTAAAAATAAAGTGCATGTTTGGTTCCTCTTATTTTTTACTTCTCTTCTCCTTATAAAGAGAAGTTAAGCCAAACAAGTTTTGAGAAAAGTTCTTATAATGAAATTTTTTTTATAATGAAAAAAAAAAGGCAAAAGCTCCTGGGAGGAGCTTTTTTTATCAACTTTTCTTGAATTGTGTGCTTTTTTTGAAATGAAAAGCATAGAGATAGAGAGAAAAGTTTTTTTTTGAAACTTGTGCTTTTAACTAACTTCTAAATTTTTTATGCAATCACTAAATAACTTTTAGTTTTTTTTAAGCCTTTTTTTAGGTTTAGCTTAAAAGTAGCTACTAGCTTAAAAAAGAGAGGATCAAAATAGTTTCAAAGTAACACTTTGTAAATACTAATAAAAGTATACCAAATAAAAATAAAAATAAAAATAAAAAATAGACCAGGTAACAACTAAAGTTGAAGTCTTCAATTCCTTGAAGGGATTGATTTGTTTTCCAAGCTACTAAAATATAGTGGAATTGGCGCATAGTATATTCGATATTCAAGTGTGAAGGGATAATACATTGATTGGTGACGGGTTAAGTGGAGATCAAATGAGAGGATTAGTAAATCTAATACTTAAAATTTTTAGACTGAGACATGGTGTCAAACTCACTTGCTACAGTTGGTGTAGTTTAGCTCATTGATGATGATCTCCTGTCATGGGCTCCCCTTGGCTCGCTTGACAGTGGTATTAGAGCCAAGGTTTGGCTCGAGCTTGCTACAGTCGGTGTGTTGAGTACTTGAGTTTGGGGTACTTGGAGAGACTTCCGCTCAGAGGGAGAATAATCAATGTGATTTTCACACTTAAGAGGAGGTTGTTGGGATATTTAAATGTGATGGACAATAGACTAAGTATATATAAGTGGAAGGACTCAATGTCTTAAGGTTTCGAGTTAATATATAGTGTGGGACACACTTAATGTGATTGGTGTACGTTAATCCATTGGTGATGAACTCCTGAGATGAATTCCCCCTGATCTGCTGCCCAACACAGTAGCAACGAGCTTTAATTGGATTTGTTTACTCAATGTTACTCTACTTAATTAACCCTCTAAATGCTTAGGAAGAATGATTGTTCTAGTGTTTTAATAATTAACATCAATATAATAAGTTCTTTCATCTATATAATAATTAAAGGAATGAAAAAAAAATTGAATTTAGACACATACCACGAGGACCCCTTTGATGTGATCATAAGTGATATCAATTGAAAAGGAACGTTGTTTCTTCAATTGAAGAAAAACATCCACTATATCCTGTTCCTCAACGCTGGTTCTAGAACACCAAGGGATTGGGTTATACCTAATTAGGATGATTGTTTAAGAGTTTCAAATTGGAAATTGCTTAGGAGATGAGTTAAGTCATTCAAGTGAAGATTGGGGAAAAAAACCATTATCAATTCACTTCAGCTATTCAATTCAATTCGGACTATAAACCGAACCGAACCAAACCATTAATAATCTTAGGAGTGTGAAAAAAAAATGGACATAATTGACCCGAATCACATTTTTCCAAAGTGGCTTAAGAACCAAATTATTTTCTCCACACCCATTTAAGAACCGAACCAATTTTATTGGTTCAGTTTGCCGGAACCAAATCACCTTTTTTATTCATTATACTAGACACATGGTATTTTGCTTTATCATAACCACTCCCACAATGATGGAACAAACATTATGTTACTTTTCAGTCCATCCGGCTCTTGGCAGAAAGGCAGAGAGGATTCTTCTTGTGTTGGGTAATTCCTGGCAACACTTCAGTATCTATGTCTTCCTTTACCAACCCTCGTGGCAATTCCCAACCAAAGGAATTAAGAAGATTAGCTAGGATAAGTTCCAATGTAGCAACCCCCATAGGCAAACCTGGGCAAATTCTACGACCTGCTCCAAAAGGAATTAGTTCAAAATCTTGACCCCTAAAATCTATAGCACTGTCTAAGAATCTCTCAGGATAAAACTCTTCTGGGTCTTTCCAAGCCTCAGGGTCTCTATGAATAGCCCAAGCATTCACATACACTACTGTCTTGGCTGGAATGTGATAGCCATCTATAATGCATTTTTCACTTGATTCTCTTGGCACAAGTAGTGGGTTTGGTGGGTGCAATCTCAATGTCTCTTTTATCACTGCCTTCAAGTAGGGAAACTTTTGAACATCATCTTCATCTAAGAAATCTTTTTTACCTCCCAAGTTCCTAATTTCTTCTTGAACTTTCTTCATTACTCTTGGGTTTTTTATTAGGGCCGTCATAGCCCAAATTGATGTGGCTGAAGTGGTATCCGTTGCTGCTACAAGCAAGTCCTGTAGAAAAAATCAGCAGTTTATAAGTACTGGTTGAAAATAGATTTTGTGAAAGGACTTTTCTTTTTGGATAACAAATCAATTGTGGAACATTATAAAATCTGCACTACTGTGTACCAATATAAAGCTCTCATGCAAAAATCAGTTTGTAAGGAAGATAGTAAAAACAAAAATTGAAGTCTTAATCATTTCTTAAATATGAATTGATTTCTTTCCCCATTGAATTGCAACATATTAGTAATGGACCTTTGGTTTTGTCCACTCCTGGAATCTAGAAGGTTCCTATATGTTAGAGATTGAAAATATATGATATGAAGAGTGTACCAAAAAAATAAAAAAGAGCCAACAACGGTGGACGCAATTGGTAAAGAATCAAACTCGTATGGGTCAATAGCACCCACCAGCTAATGTGAGAACCTCATTGGACGTGAGATAGAGGGAGAGTGACATCTCACCTTACCAAAACTTTTTATATAAAAAAAAAAAATATTGATACACTTCTACTCAACTGTCTAAATGCTTAGGAAGAGTTATTATTCTAGAGTTTTGTTGATTAACATCTATAAGATCATTGACTACAAGAGAAAATTATTGCATGCATTGAGAAAATATGTAAACTGTGAACCAAACCAGTTGGTACAACCAATTAATTAGTTAGACGAACATGATGTTGGTTCCAGGATGTTAAGTGGCTTTAATTAAAGTTTGCTGCCAATTAAATTGATTTTGTATATATTGTAATAAAGAAAATGAAAATGTCAACAAAAAAACAGGATGAAAATTAAAAGGAATGAAAGAAAGTAAAAAGAATTAAGATACCATACCATGAGGACCCCTTTGATGTGTTCATAAGTGAGATCAATTGAAAACGAACTTTGTTTCTTCAATTGAAGCAAGACATCAACTATATCATGTTCCTCTGTGCGCTGTGTATTTGGATCCAAGTGTTCATCAATGACCTCTTGATAAAACTTATCAAACTCCTTGAAAATTCGTTCAAGACGTGCATTCAATCCTGTGAGTTCATCAATCCAACCCATGAATGGAATATAGTCCGAAACAAAGAAAGTTACCATCATGGCCTCAAACTCACTAAGCAGCCTATGGAACCTTTTCGTTTCAGATCCTTCATCCACATACCTTCTCCCAAAAGCAATTCTACATATTATACTGTTTGAAAGAGAAATGAGTAACTCACTCAAGTTTGTAACAACAGAAGAAGAAGCATGCCCTGATATCTTTTTGATCATTTGCTTGACCTCAAACTCTCTTGTAGAATAAAAACATGAGACACGCTTAGAGCTAAAGATATGGACAACACAAATTTTTCTTATTTCTCTCCAATAATCATTGTATGGGGAAAATACAACCTCTAACCCATTATAGGACAATTTCTGTTGGCCAAGTAATTTAGGTCGATTAGAAAACACAAGGTCATTGTTTTTGAGTACCTTTTTTGCAATTTCAGGTGATGAAACAACAATAGCTGGCCTTGAACCGAGTTGAAGTGAGAATAAGGGACCATATATCTTTGAGAGGGTCGATAGTTGGAGATAAAGAACAGAGTTGTCTAGTTGATGAAGATTACCGATTATTGGAAGGCCTCTAGGACCAGGTGGAAGGGGTGGATTGTTAATGGTTTTATGTTTGTGGAAGAAGAACAATAGAAGCAGAGGAAGAGTTAGACATAGAAGAAGAAGAAGTAGTGACACCATTGTCCTTTATGACCAACTATATGATGAGGAGGATACCGCTTACGAACTTGGAATGTTTTCTTTTCTGCACTTTATAGCACACTTTACTGGGAGGAATCTGAAACTGTGTGGTGAATGTATACAAGAAAAATTAGAATGGATGATAGCATTTATCATCTTGCCATTTAAGGAACGACAAAGTTCCGTGATATAATCTCATTTGTTTACATGCTGATGGGAAAAAGACACATGAGATGTTATCTCCTCCAATCGCATTGCGTGGATGAAGACTGCCGCTGTGGATATTAATTGAGGAGGTTTGTTTTACTTTTAGGTCCCCTTACATGGTCCCATTCCAAAAGTAATAAAGGATAAGGATTCCAAAAGTAGCAAGTGGTATTAATAAAGGATTTGGGGGGGATTTTTAAAAAGGGATAGAAAGGAAAGCACATTTTTTCAAAAATAAAAAAGGGATCACCCTATAAAAATAGTTCCGGATCACTTTAAAAAATTCTTTAATTGAGAGAAACGAACAACGAGTGATTTAATGAATGGATATGATTTATGATTTCTGGGGTGCTTTGACCCGTGCGATTTATATTTTGTTTTTTATATGAACCATGTCAAAATACTGCCAGAAATTTAAGATATAGATTGAGATTCTATTTTCACCAGTTCGCGAAATGGCTCGACTAGACTCAATTTATTTGCAACCCAAAAAAAATGAACCAGATTAAAATTGACACAAAAAAAAAAAAACACAAACCCAAAAAATCGAATTCAATCTGACCTGAGTTAGATTAGAGTTAACCCACGGTTGGCTCGAAAAATAATTTGCGGGAGTTGGCTTGGAAAAAATGTCTCGCGGGTTGAAACTATAAATGCTGCAGTTCGTTCTCTATTTCCTCATTGGCATGTAATAAATAAACGATAGTGTATGTTTAACGGAATGCTCTTTGGAAATATATGAGATGTTGTTGACACGTGATGCAATTCCAAGGTTAGAGAGACCAAGTTAGAGACGTCGAACAACAGTACCCTTCGCATTTAAGTTATTCCAACGCCTCTACCTAATTTCCATGTATATCCTCAACTTCTGCGGCTAGTTAACACAAGTTGGCCATTCTTCCTGTTATGCTGCTACTCTTTTTCTTCTTTCACATTACCTATGCAGCTCGTACCATTACCCAGTTTCAGTCACTTCCTGACAATGGAAGCACCTTGGTTTCTAAGGATGGAATCTTTGAGTTGGGTTTCTTCAATCCAAGTAATTCCTCAAACTGCTATGTTGGAATATGGTACAAAAACAACCCTATCAATGAACTGCAGAGAAAGAAGAAAGAAAGTGGCAGCTGACCCGGTTTCTTCAATCCAAGTAATTCCTCAAACCGCTATGTTGGAATATGGTACAAAAACAACCCTATCAATGAACTGCATAGAAAGAAGAAAGAAAGTGGCAGCTGACCCAAACACAAACTTACTCGCGAGTTGGCTTGATTTTTTTCTAGTTAATTCGGGTTGCCAGTTTATTTTTGTCAAAACAATCCGGTTCAATTTCCAAAAAAAAAAGAAAAGATAATTCAATTCTAAGAATTGAATTAATTTATTAGTTCAGTTTCTGAACGGTTCATAACCGGTTCAGCTCAAAACCAGTTTTAAACTGGTTTTAAATTGGTTCATAATTGATTTTTAAAATCAATTCTGAATCTAAATAAAAATTACAAAAAAATGAAGAAAAAAATAAAAAAATGTAAACGATACTAAAAATTAAAAAAAACATAAATAAATAAAGAAATAAAAAATAATAAATAAGAGAAGAGAAATAGAGAGAGAAAAAGAAAAAATAAATGAAAAGAAGAGAAAAAGTGATTCAGTTCATGAACTGATTTTCAGTTTAAGAACTAGTTTTTAAAACGGGTTCAAAAACAGATTTTTTAAAATTTGTTTTTTTAAGTGTAGTATTTTTTGTGGTTCTTTAGCACACTCCTAAAACTGGTTTCTAAAATCAAATGAAAAGTATAAAAATATTGAGAGAAAAAAACATAAATAATACCATAAATTTAAAAAAAATAAGAGAAAAAAGAAAAAATAATAAATTTAAAAAACTAAAGAAACAAAGTAATAAAAATAAAGATAAAAGAAAGAAGAAAATAAATAAGGAAGAAAAATAGAGAGAAAAAAGATAAGTAAAAAAAAGAGAAAAAAAATAAATTCAGTTCATCGTTTTTTAAATTTATAAACTAGTTTTGAAAACCAATTCGGTTCATAAATTAGTTCAGTTCATGAACTGATTTTTTAAAAATAATTCAATTTAATAATTGGTTTTTCAAAAGTAGTTCAGTTGAAGAATTGATTTTTAAAAACTAATTTTTTTAAGTGCAGTTCACAGTTCGTTTTTTTTGTGTTTCTTTTGCACATCTTTACTAAGCATCTCTTACAAACAAGAGATTAAGGCACCCATCAAATGGTGGAGTCCATCATGAATCACGGTGACAGATGTGAGAGTTTGGCTTTTCATCTATAACAAAAATTTTAAACTAGCCAAATAAATTATATTCGGCTTTTGTCAATAAAAAGCCTAAGAGCTCGACCTAAATGAGTTCGATATCCCTCTCCTATTTTGGAGAATGAGATTCAAAGAGTGATATTGCTTTAATTAGTTGTTTGATAGTCATCGAATTTAGTCAATGTGTTTCTCTCTTGTTCTCTTTTTTATAAATTTCTCCATCGATTAATCAATCGAGTAATCTGGTCGAGTTGGGGAGGACTGCTAGGGCAAAAAAGTTCTCCCTATCAAATTTTTATTACAGCTGCATAGCTAGGACTTGAAGTCGATATCACTGGTTAAATTGAAATAATATCATATTATTATTTAAATAAAATAAATAAATTATTGAATAATAAAGTAATATCATTTTAATTATTTTTTTAATTATTGAATGCCTAATAGGCTTAAACAGACTATAAGGTCTAAACCAAACCTTTTATTTTTTTTAAATATAG
Source organism: Gastrolobium bilobum (assembly GCF_033153095.1). Lineage (NCBI taxonomy): Eukaryota > Viridiplantae > Streptophyta > Magnoliopsida > Fabales > Fabaceae > Gastrolobium > Gastrolobium bilobum. Next base: position 170,186 of record NW_026897420.1, on the reverse strand, counting down.
ATAAGGTCAGACTTATAATTGGGTCATACACAAAGCTAATAGACCAGCTCATGTCTAAAGTATTTTACACAAGTCTGACTTATTTAAGCCAAAACCTAACTCAACCCAACTCATTTACACCCCTAGTTACCACCACTCCAAATATATATCTTAACACAGTTAAGATCGGTTCTTTATTTGAAAAATAAAAATAAAATTGCTATTAGGGGTGTTCGCTATCTGGATTGGATTTTTGAAGCAAAAATCATATGATCTAATTCCTTCGGTTTAGATTCTTTTCAAATTTGATCAAATCCAATCCAATTTTATTCATTTTGATTGGATTGGTTTTCCGTTATTTAAAAAGCCTAAAATTTCAGCCATACAAATAGGGGTGTTAAAAGAGTCAGGGGCCTTTGGCCTGGCTTAGCCTGTCTATTTTGGTTGTTGGATATAGACTTGGAGTTGTGTAAAAGCTCATTTAATAAAAAGGTCATGGCTCCAATTCAAAAGTCTGGCCTTAGAGCCTATCAGGATAACCTGGTATACTAACTCTTATTTTTATTTTATATTTTTTATACTATTCAATTATTAAACCTAACCCAATTTTCACTTCCTCTTCTTGGTCCGTCATCATTTTACTTTTTCTCCCTCACTTCTCTTTATCTCCTCTCTTCATATCTCTCTCTCTACACCGCTGGAGTCCACACCAAACCAGCACAACTGCAATAGAGGAGAAAGGCTCACTGAAGGAGAAGGTTGGTGGTTGGTGAACCCTAACTGATCTTCTTCTAGAAAATTGTTAGGTGCTATAGAATGTTACGTGCAAGAGAACCTACTCATTCAGTTAAGTCAGACCTGAAGTGTTATCTTTAAGAGAATGTTTATATAAGTGAGGATAATTCTCATCTTTCATTTGATGCCTTGGAATGGTGGAAGGGCAATAGCATGAAGTATAAGATTTTATCAAAGATGACAAAAGATATATTAGTAGTATCAGTATCAGTCCTTTCAGTCGCATCAGAATCAACATTTAGTGTTGGAGAAATAGTCATTGATACTTATCGGACAAGTTTGGTTGAAAATTCGGTTCAAGCATTAATTTACGGTGCAGATTGATTACGTAATAAGTATGGCATAAAGAAAAAATATAAGGTATTAATTTATTTAATTTAAATTATTTTACATCTTATGATATTATAATTTAATGTCAGAAATAATCTGACTTTTAGGAGGCAACATCGCAATATATTAAATTATTGATATGAGTATATTAAATTGTTAACGCAGAATTTGTAGTCTTTTGTTCCTTTGGATATGCAGAATTTTGTACTGCTTTAGTTTATTGGTTAAGCAAACTTTTTGAATGATTTTGTTCTATATTATGTTGTTTGGATATACATTGAATCTATAAATGTTTGTGAAATTATTAATGTTGTTGATTGTATATTCCGTTCGAATAAGTTTTTATTGTCTAATTTTTTTTAACAAGCTAAGCTAGGCTTTTATTTTTTGTAAATAAGTCAGGCCACAAACTAATAATTATATTCATAACAGGTTACAGGCTAGACCAATATGACACATTTAAACACGAGCTTAGCCTTTCAAGCCAAAGCTCAGCCTAGCCTGGCCCATTAACACCCCTACATACAAAATCACTAGTTATATCAAAATGAAGTCATACAAAGTTACAAACTACTAGAAAATTTAAGTCTTCATACTAAAACAAGTTTTAAAACTCATGAAGATTTATAATAGAGTAACAGACAATTAAAAAACTAAAACAAGGTACAGGGTAAGGTTGGGAAATTCATAATAGGTTATCATCTTTCTCTTTCATACTTCACTCTTTTAGCTTGTTCAATGTTGATGGGTTAATAGGTCTTGGGTTTAGAATTTTTTTATATGATTTTTAAGCTATAATTGAAGAATAGGCCCAAGTAGGTAGAGGATAAGGTTGGAGAATTAATATGGGTTTGGCCTGTTACATGAAATTTTGGATAGGGCCGGCAAAATGGGCTGAGCCCGCCGGGCTGGCCCGCCCCGCCTGCCAAATGAGGCGGGCTGGGTTGAGTCTTTCAACCCACCAGCCCGCCAGCCCATATGGGTCAGCCCGCCAAGTCATTTTTTTTTTTTTTTTTTTTTAGGTTACCCAATTGTTATGTAGCTCCGTATCTTAGATTTCTCTGCTTGCAAGTGGCTTTTTTGAATTGTTGTGGACTGCTCATACAACACTTTGTTACTTGTTTTGTTATTCTATTTTATCCTGATATGATTTTATTTTTTTATTATTATTTTTGGATTGAAATATGCATATTTATATGCAGATTATTAAACACTGATCTTCTTGGTTTCATAAGCACATTAGGATTTTATACAGATTTTTGTATGCTTTTATGCAGATTTTTTTATGTGATTTTATGCAGAATTTAATTTTTTGTATTTTATTTTTATATTTTTTTATTTTAGGCGGGCTGGCCCGTAGCCCGCCAGCCCACTCATAAAACGGGCCGGGTTACTCAATTCAACCCATTTTGTCAAAACGGGCCGGGGCGGGCCAGCCCATTTTGGGCGGGCTAGTGGCGGGCCGGGGCGGGCTGGCCCATATTGCCAGCCCTAATTTTGGACCATCAGATAAAATTATTTTAGTTTTTGTGTATTGGATATATTTCTTTTAATTAATTGAGTAGTCTTCTCCTCTTGGGTTCAAAACTAAGGGAGTAATTGAGTAAGGGTTATTGAATTAGGAAAAAGGGCATTAGCGAAATTTCAAAATAATAAATACATAATATATTAGATCGGTTTGAATTGAATCGATTTTCATCAACCAAACCAAAAACGGATCCTATCCAATTAAAATATGTGATTTTTTTTCAATTTTTGATTAATTTCGTTATAAATCTTTCGGTTCGATCACCGCAATTTGAATCGGTTGATGAACAACCCAAATTATATATAAAGAGCTGAATCTATAACTTACCACTACTCTAAATATATATTAATAAATGTTTTTTTAAAGATTTATAGGAACTTTTTAATTAAAAATCTTTTGATCCAAAATAAGCTAATTTAAGCATGATATTAGTCTCTAATTTATTTATTTTTCTATAATGAGCTATTATTAGTGTAGGGTTGTGTTCGTTACTTCGTTTTGTGTCTATTGGCTGTTAGCCTATTTTAAGTTGAGTTAGCTAATGGGATATTGTGCCACCTTTATTGGTATTTGGTCTTTTCATGCGCTAGCTGTGTCGCTGTTTGGGCCTCTCGTGTGCCACTTTGTTGTTCACTACTCTGTTTGGATTAGACTATTCTGGCTTTGACTCTTTCCTAGTGATGCCCTGTCTTAGATTGGACTGTTATTGTTGTTTGGACTGTTTGACCCAAAAAAATATGTTAGTCAATTGTGCTCCAACATGGGCTCAAGACAAACGCTTAATGCACTAGTGGTGTACTTCATTTTTTTTTTATTTTTTTTTTTGTAGAAGTACTTCATGTTATTTATATGATAAAAGAAATTGCAAATTTCCTCATTTAATATCTCCTTCATAGTTGCCATTAACTGGTTCGCTTCCTAAATAATATGGATAGTGAACTATTATGGGTGTATGTAAAGTCATAGATGTTTTCCTCTAGCGATATAGTATATATGTTGATATAGGGATACTTTTAGTGACAATAATATGAACTAAGACCTTATTAAGTTTCCTAGATACTGTGTATAATGAAGGAGTGTGTGTAAATTGCTATGGTTAGATGATAAGATGTCCTTTCTTTGGGAGAAGGGGGTATATAGGGAGGAAACGTCTCTCTTCCAACAGTGAATAGCAGTGTAGGGATATGTGTGTGGGGGAAGAGGAGGGTGAAAATCCTGTACATATAAGAGATGGCTGTTGAGGGATAAAGGTGTTCCAAGAAGGCAAGAATTCTATTCTCTCTCCTATAGTTAATGTGTCGAATATATTATCTACCCAGTGGTTGATTGGGCCAACAGATAGTGCAATAAAACATTGAATATCCAATAAATATTTGGTTGGTCCATTAATTATCCATTAACTATAGTTATCTTAATCCATCCAATCCATTAAATCTTATAATATAACTAGACTACTCCTTTACTAAAGAAAGAAAGAAGTGGGATTTAGATAGGATAACCATAAAAAGGTGGATAAAATAGGTTAAATGAACGTTTTTTTTTTTTTTTTAATAAAAGATGTATTGAGTTTTTGTTACTTCCGTAATACCGAAGATATTTTCTATAACTAGATGGATGAGATTAGATTTAGACATGACTTTGACAAATGATAAATTCATGGATCCACTTACGTATGAAACAAACTAGAGTTACCACCATCATGAACTAATTTTTGAGTTATATAAATACTTGGGGCGAGGAGAGAGTTTTGTTGCCATGAACATGATAGTTCTTGGCAACCACAAGATCCGTAGTTTCACTTTTATCTAAAGCCAAACTAGTCCTTCCCCTGTTCTGTAGGTTCTGAAATTTCGTTAGAAGATCCAAAGCACTCAGATCCCACCGCTCATGCAGTTGGGTATTGTCATAGTCACATTGTGGCCCGAGGCTAACGATCTAATAACCAATCCAGAATGGCCTCTAGGGGATAACATATTCATCACAAATGCATAAAAAATAAAAATAAAAACATATTCATCACAATGGAATCAAATTATGTTACACCAAGCACATAGATATCTGGTGGGCGTTATTTAACTTAATCAGTAGTCTTTCGAATCATGAATACGAATTCTAGTAAAACTTTAAAGGGAAAATTTTGTCATTTTTGTGGACATCCGGACTTAGACTAAATTAATAAGATTATCAATTAATATATGGTGAAATCAAAATAAATAATATATTAAATCAAAAACTATTACAAATTTCCATTTCAGCCGGTGGGATATAATATATGTTAATATGTTTATCATGTTGCATGATACAATTTTATTTGATATAATACAACAAAAAAAAAAAAAAAATCATTAAGGAGAAGAACGAAAAAAAAGTGAGTCTTACTCACTTTTTGTATGAGCATAAGCTAATTTTTATTTTATACATGAGAAACATATTTTTCTATAATATATCATTTCACATCCTAATTAGTATATATAACTCGGATTAACCCGCAGGCTAGGGGCTGGACCAAAAGATCCGGTTGTTATTGGGCTTCCCCTTGGGTTAGTCTAGTGATACAAGTCTATTTTGACACATCTGATTTCACTGCACTAAAACAGTTTGATTAATAGTGGGAGATTGACTTTTATTTATTTTATTTTTTTTTGGTTACATACTTTTATTTGTTTAAAAGAGATCTTAGAATCTCTGAAACTCAGAGTGATGGTAAATAGGACGTCTATCATGGCAATCAAGTCACCTTTTGTAAATACTTAATACAAGGTTATGCGGAATTGTTTTGTATTAATAAATCATTCGAGCAAGATCACCAAGGTAGTAAAATTTCCCCCACCAAATTCCACTAGTTAAACTCAAATAATATTCTCAACATTTTCTCTCTCAAGTGAGTCCCAAGCCCACAGTTGTTCCTTCTTAAACAAAAGCTTTCCTTTTTAAAAAAATGCGTGTCGGACACAAATATGCGGTTAATATTTTCTGACACGTTTTTCTATTCAAATTTTATTTTATTTTATCTTTTTAACTAAGCATGAAAAATTAATTTATAAATCAAATATTTTATGTTATGGAATTTGACATGAAAAATTAATAAGGTATTAAAAATTATTTTTACTTTATATTTATGTTATGAAATTTGAATATTTGATTAGTTATATAACTTATTATGGGCTGTTATATGTATTAAATGTAAAATTTATTATATATATTAAAAATATTATTTAATATCAAAACGTGTCCTAACATTTTAAAATCTAACATTTTTTAGATTTAACATGTCGACATATCATATCGTGTTGTGTCCCATGTAGATATCGGTACAATATAAGCTTCTTCTATTATTCATGGAGTTACACCAAAACTTGACTATACTCATCAAGTCATTTGCTAACATGACATTGGTTTATATTAAGGCTTGGTTAGACTCTTCAAGTTCTTGAATCCACATAATGGTTTGGCTGACCCATCAAACTTGACACTAACTAATGATTGACTTTATACCACTATTGTATTGGGTAATTGGGAGAGCCCATATAGAGGAAATTTATGGTCAAATGGGCTAAGTGGCAATCTATTATAATAAGAGTTCATACACTATATTTCAACTCTAATTTTTAAGATGTTAGCTTCATAGGTTCATGAGTCATTTTACTTATATGATTCTGATTTAGTTCATTTCTAATCCATATGAACTTTACTGCTCACACTTGGACTCCCTAAGGTAAAGATTAAAAACAAGATGATTGAATTCAAAATAAAGTTAAGAAGCCCAAAAACTAACTACGGAGTAAAAGGCAGTGAATAATTTATTTCACACAAAAAAGTTAACAGTAGGTAAGCAACAATGTGCCCGATAAAGAGAGAAAGGGAAGAGCATCATGCACATATCATATTGATCCCGGTTTGGCCCAAAATGGATCTTACGTCTAGTCCCTACTCCCTAACACCAGATAAGATTTTCAGTGTGCGAAGAGTAGTTTGACTTTTGATCAACCATAACTTCTTCAAGGTTGTTCTGTAGGTAAAATGGGCTTTACAATCGTTATCTCACAGGAGAGGGAACGATTTTTCTACAGATTCAAATAAGTGTGGGGTCTACACTTATTTTATTTTCTTTTTTATTTTTCACTGGGGCCCATGAATTGTTTCTGTCAGGGGGAATTTAGTTTTTATATATATATATATATATATATATAAAATATCTCGCATATTATAATGGATAATTTTATCTTCTACATACATATAAAAGTAAATTGGCCTAATATTTTTTTTATCTCTTCTCTTCACATTACCATACACTGGTTCCACATATATATAAATATATATGAGATTAATATTTCTTATGTTATAGGAGATAATTTTATCTCCTACACATACATAAAAGTATGTAGGGCCCATGAGATTAATATTTCTCATATTATAGGAGATAATTTTATCTCTTAAACATAAATAAAAATATGTGAGGCCCATGTTATATTTTTCTATTTCTTCACTTCACATATTCTCACATGGGCCCTACAAATTTTTTATATATATATAAGAGATAATTTTATTTCATACAATATGAGAAACAATATATATATATATATAGATATATATATATATATATAAGAAAAAATATTTCTACAGCCACTTTAGATGACCTTATCTACAGCTACTCTTTATAACTATGTTTTCCCGGGAGAACATAATTATAACATTAAAAGTTACTCTTTTTTTCTCTCCTGATTTACTTTTCAGAACTTGTCTGCTGACGTGGAGAGAGAGAAAAAAGAAGTAACTTTAATGTTATAACTATGTTCTCCCGGGAGAACATAGTTACAAATGGGTAGCTGTAGATAAGCTTATCTAAAGTGGCTGCAGAAATATTTATCCCATATATATATATATATATATATATATATATATGTATATGAGGCAGGATCCTTTGACACCGGTGTCAAAGAAAAAGTTTGACACCTCATCTGAGAGCCGTTAGATTAAAAAAAATCAATGGTGTCACATGCTTACAAATCAGAATCGTTGATTTTTTTTAATCTAACAGCTCTCAGATGAGGTGTCAAACTTTTTTTTTGACACCGGTGTCAAAGGATCCTGTCTCTATATATATATATATATATATATATATATATATATATATATATATATATATATGGGGTTTAATTTTTTCATGTTACATGAGATTTCAATTCTCATGTTGTGACTCAACTAATGGTGGGCCCCACATTTATTAAAAAGAAAAGTTTTGCACGCAAATTGAAGGTTCACAATATGAGAATTGAATTCTCATGTAACATGAGAAAATATTTTTCATATTATATATATGAGAAAAATGTTTTTGCAGTTAATGCAGATAAGTTATCTGCAATTATTCCTCAAACGACGTCGTTTTGATATTGAAATCTTAAAAAATTATAAATATAAAGACTATTATAACCCTGAAATAAATTAAAATTACAAATACACCATGATTTCCGTCCCAAAACGACGTCGTATTAGGCTTACTGCAGATATGCAGAAAAAGCGAACTTTATATATATATATATATATATATATATATGGGGAAGGATATACTTATCACCAAAAAAGTTTATAACTTTTACAACCAACCTAATCATCATTGATTTCTGTCAATCTAATGATTATAATTTATGACAATTAATAATTAATTAATAAATACGACCTAATAATTTTCAATAAATTATAACCGTTAGATTGACAGAAACCAACGGTGATTAGATTGATTGTAAAGGTTGTAAATTTTTTTGGTAGTAAGTATATATTTCCTCTATATATATATATATATAAACAAGCCACTACTCATAGACCTCACATAACACTAGCACACCACACCAACTAGATTTCAACTGACTCCAAATCCTTTTCTAGAGTAAATGAAGAAAGCTCATTCATATATGGAACTATAGCATCTCTGAGTTTTTCGTTTGTGCTCCAGCATGTTGAAGGGTACGTCCCCGCCTTTCTGTGACCAAAGTCTTCGAGTGGTGAAGTGGTACGGTGTGGTCATTGAAGAGTTTGTTTAAAAGAATCATTGCAATTAGACAAAAAGTCCCATGTGGCCATATGGGCGATTTCATATCTTACATCAATGTTTTTGAAGACTGTTTCAATTATGTCTAACTCAAGTACACTACAACCTTTACCAAAACAAGAAAACATAACTTCCAATGCAATTCCAAAGGTTGGGCATGATGATTTCACTACAGAAAAGTGTTTCAAGTGGTAACATATGTTTTTTTTTTTTAATATTATTTATCGTTCATCCATTATTTAATGACTTGAGTGATTTAAGCCGGATAGAATCACATGGGCAACAAAACTCTCCCTACCAAATTTTAACACTAATATTAATTATAAAAATCGACCTGGTTGAAATATCGAGTCACGATGTTGCTTGTTTAACTGGTGATTCAGGACATGTTTGGTGCATAGTATATGATAAGGTCTGATAGTATAAGACCTGATAGTATAAGGCCTGATTGTATAAGACCTGATTGAATTTTAATATTATCCAGCGTTTGGTACGGTATTGTATAAAATAATATATTGTATAAGATAATATCATCTAATATTTGGTAGTGCACTGTATAATACTATATAGGATAAAAATAAATATTTTTAATAAAAATATCCTTTAATAAAGAATTTATATAATTCTTCAAAAAATGTCATATGATATTATTTTTTATAAAAATTTATTGGACAGTGTGTCCACAACATAAATTAATTTTTAAAAAAATAAAAATATTCAATATTTTAAAATTTAATATATTGAAAATTTAATTTTTATTTTAATATATTAATATTAAAATAATATATTCATTTTTGAAAATTACACTGGTCAACGATGTTAATACACCAACATCTTATCAGGCCTTATCCCTCCCCCTTAAGTCGGATTAAATTATACATTGTTTTGATGTATTAAGAAATTCTGCTGTATAAGCTTATACTGTACGATGGTCACACCAAACAACTGAAAATGTCATAACGTATAGTATAAGCTTATACTATCAGGCCTTATACGTCACACCAAACAAGCTCTCAGTGAGTTTGTGGTTGAACCGAATATACCTTTATATTTATGTTATATTGATTTTATTGTAAATAATTTAAGTTTTACATGCGATTTTAAACTTAGAACTGCTTGATACTTAAATGTGATTTTGATAGTGGATTGTGATATATACACTTTTAATTTCTAACTTGAAGATTACAGATTATAACTTGAGGATACAGAAGAAAAAATGGTACGTAAAAAAAATATGGAAATATAAATGTAATTTCAAAATAATTAAATTTTCCTTTTAAAAAAAAAAACCTTTCAATTTCCAATGCAACTTACCTGCAATGCACTAATTAATTAATTAATTAATTATTTATAGAAAATCGAGAAATTCTCCTAGCTATATTCAATTTGGGAGGAAATCAAAACTGTCATTTCCTTTTTCCAGTGACCATCGTTGATTATTGTTATCCAAGTCGATTATTTTTCTTTTTCTTCATCTATGCAGTGGTGGAGTTTTCTTATTCTTCATCTATCAATCAAAGTGGTGGATTTTTCTTCATCATCTATTGAGGGTAGATGAATAATTTAGACCATGACTCAGAGAAGGCGCAGGATAAAAAAGAGAAGATTTTGGAGAAAGATAAAACACCATCGTGAAGAAGGATACGCAGGTGAACATAAAAAATCTCGAAGGATGCCCAAAAAAAATGTTGAAACATGGGTAAGTTTTATTAACAATTTTACTTTTATTGACTCGGCGAGTTACCGGTTTTAATAATAACCAACCAGTTCAACCCAATTCACACTCGCTCACTAACATATTCGGTCCATTATGTTACCTAAACTGGTCACACACCGGTTTATTAGTTTCTAATTTGAATCGGGCTCTCCGACCCAATTTTTATAACATTGTTTAACACAATTATGTTATCATGGACTCAAACTCGACCACTTATTAAGTTGAAACAATCTTTTGCCACTTGATTTGCGTGATTAGTGGTGGCAACGTGTATTTAGCATCGTTGCATGTGACTAATTCTATTATCAACTTAAATGTTAGTTAGGCGAGTGGTGTTTTTTAGAACAATTAATATAATTTGAGGTCTTAATCTCTACAATCAATTATTGATGCATTTCTTGTGCGAATCAAATAAATAGAAAGATGTGTAGCCAAAAATAATAAATAAATAAAGACAAATTTGGTGCATTTTAGCCTTGTTTTAAATAAAAGATGGATATTTATCAAAAAATAAAAAGATGGATATTTTAATATAATTACTTACTAATTTAAGTCATATTAACAGAAAGTATTTTCAACAAAATTAACATTTTGAATCTCTACCAACCAATGTTAATTATCCATCAATTTGTCGCCTAGCTAGTTGTTCTGCAACTAATAAGCCAAACGTTTGTCTTAATAGTCTGGGACAGTGTTTTAAAATCTCACCCCACCTCCTGTGTTGACCCGGGTCAACCCTGACTCCTCCCCTCTGAAGGTTGGGGTCACAAGTTAGATCATATATGCACATTGATCCCTTTGACCCCCAAAACCTAGTCGGATTTCAGTGACTCCCGGGTCAGACGGGTCGAAGGGGGTCATTGCATATTTCTTTTTTTTTTTAAAAAAAAATTCCATGAAACGACATTGTTTTATTAAAAAAATAAAATAAAAATCCTTGCAAACCTAAATCTTATCGTTCTATTCTCTCCCAGTCCCAGCGACCTACACTTCTTCAATCTTCACCTCGCTGCCATAAATCTTCTAGAAAAGGTAAAAATTTACCCATTCAAATGAAATCTTTATGGTCGTCGATGAAAAACAAAAACTCATTCTTACTTCCTTTAAATTTTCCTTTGTTAGAGACCTTCTCAAAAGAGGCAAAATCAGATCAGCGTAGTGATCCCATTAACTTGTGGTTGTAATCGGTGAATTATGTTAATTATATTTTGAATCTTTGATGATTGGTGGTTTATTTTTTAATATTTTCATATAGGATATATATATTTATAGTTTTTTAATATATATAATCGGGTCGGCGTAGTGACCCCGTGATCCCCCGGTTGAACCCGTGACCCCAGACCTTGACCGGGTCGATCGTCGGGCCGGGTTTTTAAACACTGATCTGGGATCATTTCCATCTTAAAGTGAATTATTTGTGGAATTAAGCATTTGACAAATGATATAAATCTAACCCGAGTACTCCATATTTTATTCCTCTTTACATATTGGGATTTAATAAATTGTGATCTTTACCGCAATCCCACTCAGCCGTTTGTCGTCTTTGAAAGTATAAAAGATTGAGGATTTGAATCAATTGGATGGTTATCACAAATGGACAGCTATGACCTAAACTACTTGACTTCAAACATTTAAAACCCAAATTATTATATTTTGTTTCAAAGATGATAACAAATTAAGGTGTTTGTTTTGGTTAAAAGTAATTAAGGGTTATAATAAGATGTCCCCTTGAGAACTTGACCTGTCCTGTTAAAATATTTTTCAAATATCCATTTAGCTAAAAAGATCATATTTCAGGAGCTGGCTTGTTTAAGCAAGTATATGTAATATATTATTGTTATTAAATTAATTTTTTATTATAATATATTGAAATCATAAACTTATTGACATATATAAAGGCTTGTGTAATTTAAGGCAATGCTTAATCCATTTCCACGGCGCTAAGGGTGCGTTTGGTTTATGGATTCTTGAAGAAAGATGGAGAAATGAAAGCAAGGCATCTAATTTGCTCACGTTTGGTTGGACTATTTTTCTTACTATGTCAGCTAAATCAGTTGCGTAGATAACCAAAAAGCATAGACTTCCAACACCATTTAGCCAGCGAAAGTTGCCCCATGGCCGAGTGGTATTCTAGAAAAGCAGTCTTATTTGGTCACTGTTCAGACTAACAAAAGACCAGCTCACCCTCATTGTTTACAAAAGGGTACGATGCCCACATTGTTTAATTTAATAAAAGAAGGTTATTTTCGTAACTGTGCACTGAGTTCCCTATCTATATTTTATCATCAGCCAAACGTAGACTTTACAAAAGTTACCTAATTTTCCTACTAAAATATTTTTCAACCAAACAACTATTTTTACATTTTCCCACCAAACTCACTTTCCACCCATTTCCCCACTAATCACATTTGCCTATGATTCATAAAAATTTCTCCCTAACCAAACGCCCCCTAATAGACAGACATTTGAATTTCAAAGTTTTCTACAAATTAACTACATAAACCATTATTGTTAAAACCTCGATTTATAACTACGATTTTACGTTTTTACGATTTTTTTATCAAAACGATTTTACTAATATTCCAAACGCTTTTACGTTTTTACGATTTTTTACGATTTGTTTACCTTACGATTTTACGTTTTACGATTTTTTAATCCCCATCCAATTTTACTTAAGATCTCAATTTTAACAACATTGACATAAACTACAGAGTATCTTACAGAGAAAGGTCTGTAACATTTGAGCATTGAGCATTTTGTACCTCTTGTAAGTAGTAACATATGAAATGCTTTATAATATCATCATATTATGGAAGTTTTATCTTAGCTAGGGAATAAGCGTACATATTTTTCTCTTACTCATTTGTTCAAATGGAAGGATCAATATAAGTATCACGGGTAAAATTTAGTATGTAATTATCTTGTAGATATAACGTCCACAAATCTTTTCTCCAAGTTAGGAAAGCCTTTGAACCTTTTTTCTTTTGGGTTTACGAAGGAATTGAAGAGTATTCAGTGGATAAAAATATAAAGCATATATTTAGTGAAAATAGAATAAAATAAAATGAAGCATATGTACTTCAACTTATGCGAATTTGGAAAGAAATCTGAACAAATCTCATCCATTTTTCTCATGTAACTGAATGACCTAGAATATTAAAAGAATGGGACCAAGACCCATGAATGTCGTTAGCTCAAAAATGCTACCTCAGGTGAAAATAAGTTTAGCCTGAACATAGACAAATCACAATACCACCTTGACCTTATACTAAAATTTATTCCATTAAACTGAGGTGGAAAGGAGACAAATCTACATAAATTATTTCACCACTTGATCAAATAAAAGCTCTAATTAAGACCATGTCAAATTAATTTTTAACCAATAAGTTTCATATTTTACATCGATTCATTTCTGAAAACCTTTGATTCGTTATGATTTGAAAAAGGGATTTTTGTAGAAAAAATGACATATGATATATTAAATAAAAAGTGAAAACATTGAATACTTTAAAAATTGAAAATAAACATTTATACTTTCTTCTTTAAATAATTAGGAAATTTTCATGAAGGATATTAACAAGAACCATTAAAAAAATTCCAAATATTGTAAACTTTCAAGAGCTTTCTACATTCCGAAGTCATTCATCTTGGGACCAGTTCAACAGAAAATATACCATCTTCATTTTCAAAAGAACTAATCTCTAAGCTTCGTAAGAATCCCCTCCCATCATTCACGGTAGCATTAACTAACAACTCTTAAAACTAAGAAGTACTAGCACAAGTGCACAACATTAATATGCATAATACAAACTAAGTCTTAGTACAATAATTACTTAATTAGAGACAAGAATTACACACAATGCCCTACAATAAACACTTTCTAGTAGGGAGAGACACCTACATTTGCCGGTGCGTAATACCCATCTTTCATGAGCACATCCTCTGCTTCCTACACACACACAATGAAGAATTTGATATTAGAAACCCTAGAAATAAGAGTCCCTTTTTTTTCTTCCTTTAAATGTGCTGCCAAAAGAAAAGGAGGTAACAGTAGCTAGGGTTTTTAAGTACCTGACGAACATTAGCTTTCTTCACGGGTTGATGATCAGGCATAAGTCCGAAATGAATGTGTGGAAAATGGGCCCACTGAAAGAAAAAAAAAATGGACCCCACACATGAGAAGAAAAAGTATTTTGTAACCAACAAGGCAACAAAATGAGTTTTGACATATATATATATATATATATATATATATATATATATATATATACACTTGATTGATAAACAAAAATGAAAACTCTTTAATTAGTAAAATTTGAAAATAATCTAAAATGGGAAAAGTCCCTAAGAGAGTAAGATTTAGAAAATCTCCTTGGATCTCACATTCTTTGCAGCTGCACTAAAGGCCTCTCTGTGGCTTATATCAGGATTCCCAGCTTTGATACGTTGAATCTCATCCCTGAAATTTGAAGTGAAGAAATTAAATAATTTCTTGATTTTAATTATAATATTTGAGAGAAATAAGCAAAAATACATACTAATACACAAATGAAAAGGGTTTGTGTTACTATGTTTTTTTTTTTTTTTTAATTTGAGTTACCAAACCATGAATGAAAACTCATTATTAATTAGCATTTATAATAAATAACTTGAAATTAATGCTATAATTAAACTTACTTGATGAAGCGGTTGTAAGCAGATGGAACTCTCTGTCTCTTCTCTGGAGCTGGACATGCAACACACGGACATTTCCAAGCAAACAGACAGGAACATTAAATCACTTCGCTGACCTTTTTCCCTAATGCTTACTCTCTCTCTCTCTCTCTCTCTCCCTTCTATCATTACCTCATCATTATCTTTAACAATCACTCTCCCAATGGATTCAGCACTATATTTTCGGGGGCGAGAATTCTGTCTCACTCAATGTGTGCATGTAAGGAGACATGTATAGACGCAAAGAGAAAGAAAAAGGATTTTAACAATTCTAGATTTTTTTTTTTTTAATTCCCCTTAACAACAAAAAAATTATGAATTTCATTTTTTTCCATCCGTTTGAAATTTTAATGTGGTAAGTGGGTTGTTTCAAATTGAAAAATATTGGAAGTTTAATGTTGATAATGTATTTGAAGAACTAAAGCTGGCTTTCTGGAAACACTAAACATTTATACTGGAAAGTGGGAAAAGCAATGCATGAGATAAATGTGCAAAAGATTGCTCTTTCTTTGCCACTTGCAGAATGCGAGAAGCCAAGATACCTTGGCCACTGTTTCAGATTGACAAGTTAGTTTTGATAGGGATAGAACTTTTATTTTTTATTTTTATTTTTGCTTTTCTCCTTTTATTGGTTAAGTGACACCAATATGAACTTAAAAGAAGTGTAAAAATGAACTGAAGGGTATCAGAAGAGTTTCCTTTTTCTTTTCCTAGCTTTTCTTTGGTGGTATCAGAAGAATCTCTGATTACCACACCCGGGAAATAGAAAAAAGGAATTACTTTTAAAAAAAAAAAAAAAAAAAAAAACATGAAAAACAGGTTAGGTTTTCGGTTTATTGTCAGAAAATAAAAATAAAAAATAACAAGATTCATTATGAA
The DNA here is from genome assembly GCF_033153095.1 of Gastrolobium bilobum. Lineage (NCBI taxonomy): Eukaryota > Viridiplantae > Streptophyta > Magnoliopsida > Fabales > Fabaceae > Gastrolobium > Gastrolobium bilobum. Next base: position 154,199 of record NW_026897420.1, on the reverse strand, counting down.
AGCTATCACAGCTTATTCAACAAATGAAGAAGTTAAGAAATTAGAGAAAATACTCACGTCTGTTAGCTGGTGGAGGCTTAGGGGTTTCTTCTGGCCCTCCTCTAATGGTGCTCATGACCAAATCATTTGGGTTTGGAAGCTGATTCATCATCATATTTGTTGATGGTGTATTTCTAATCTCCTCCTGATAATTAAACCCAATAGTCATAATCAACTATAGTTTTCAATTCTCACGCAAAAGAGAATATAACTAGCCAAAAACAAAAACAAAAAAAAATGATATATATATATTAAAAACCCTAGCTATTAGTAGTATTATAGTTATAGATATATACCATAAGATTTTGAGGAGTGAAGAAGCTGTTGCCAAGGTGAAGCTGATTAGGTGAAGTAAGAAGCAGTGCACGCATGTTGACAGAGAGAAGGTTGGTGCAATGACCGCATCTCACTGTGACAATCTTGAACAAACTGGAGCAAGGAACACTCACCTAAATGAAAGAATAAGAAGAAGAAGAAGAATTTGAAGAAGAGGGTTAAATAATGAAAAAGGTTAATTAAATGAAAGGGGAAAGAAACATTGATTGCATAAGAAAAATAGAAAGGGATATGAGGGGTGATATTATACGGCGAGGACAGTGTCACAGAAGTTGCAATGGACATAACAGAGTTGGTCGGAGGGAGAGAGGTGGTGGTGTTGGTCCGGTGAAAAGGAAGTGGATGAGGCGGACATATTTCTCTTTTTGTTGATTCTCTCTTTTCTGATTCTTGATTTGATTTGATTGATGGGATTGACTGATCAGTGGTGATTTTGGTGATAGGCAGATAAACTTCCTATGGATCTGATCCTCTTGGTTGTTGAGTTACTGTTAAGGAGAGGGAGAGAAAGAAAGATAAATGTATCCAAAAACAAAATAGAAAGAAAGATAAAAGAAATAGAAAGAGAGAGAATGTGAGAGATGCCATTTAAGTAATAAAGGATTGAATACATCTAGAAAGTATTTTCTTTCTCTCTCCATTTTGTTATCTTTTATATATAAAAAAATTTAGCAGTTATCAATCGGTGTAAGAAGTTTTAACAGACTCAGCTAATTTTATTTTGGATTTGTGTCTTTTTTCATAAATTATGTTATCAGAATTCAAATCTATTACTTTTTGCGTAGATCAAAACCTAGGGTCTAGGCGTCTAGCTAGATTGCCACCGTATATATAATTTTCCTAGCTACATATTTTTGTTCTAAAGTAATGTTATGTTAACCTTATGATCTTAAACTATTGAGCTTACAAAATTTTGCCGCTTCACATATTTTTAATCTGTTGATTTAAAATGAATTCATGAGATGCAAAATTATAAATTTTTGTTAGTGTAATTTTTATATGGTGAGAATTCTTTTGACTCTAAAGTAAGACTTTTAAGTGTTACTTCTCATCTCCGCCATTAATGAATGAAAATCAATGGTTGTTATTTATAGTATAATTAATAATTAATTAATTAATATAATTTCTTAAATTATAACTATTGAATGAACAGAAATCAATAACTAAGATAAGAGTAAAACTTATAAATCTTACTCTGAAATTAAATGATCTGTCTTCTTTTTATATATATCATTACTCCGCGAACAAGTGATGTGTCGTAAACAAGTTAACATCGATCAGAAAAGGATAAGAAAAGAATTTGCTTACTAGCAAAACTAACTATAAACGTTGATGTGACACTAACAATTGGTTTTAGTGAAAATGAAGTTATTCCTCTTATTTATATGTTTTGGGTTACAGTTCTAGGTTAGAGGTCTAAGTTCTAATAATTATAAAAATATAGAAATTGTAATGGGATCTGAGAAATTGATGGGAAAATTTTAAAAATAAAATATTAAAATGTGATTGTTTATAATAATTAAGTGATGGTTTGGACTTTAAAGTCCATTTCTCTTAATTCAGATACAAATAATAAAGATAATAGAAATTGTATTGTGTAGAAAATATTCTCCAAACCAAAAAAAAAAAAGGAAAAAAAAAAACCCTAGAAATGAATGGTTGGCATTCCCAATGGATGTGTGTGTGTGTGTGTATGAGAGAGTGAGAGAGTGAAAGAGGAGACAGAGAGAGAGGAGAGAGAGAGAGAGCAGAGGCGGCAGAGATGGGGGAACGGAGAACGAAAGGGACGTGTGCATGGGAGTGATTAGCTTTGGCTCATTCACCTGTTGTTTTCAAAGTTAAGAAGGTTTACAGGTTGTCCTCGATTTTCTACAATTCCATTTCGTGATGACAAATTTATTTCCATAAATCAAATCAAATCTTTGTTCTTTGTAAACTCTCTTCTATGCTGTTTTTAAAATGAAGCACTTAAGAAAGCGGGCCAGCAGTACTGCAATCAAGATGTTTATGTTAGAGCCATCTTGTTTTCTAACCCTTTCAGAGTTCAATGCCTACTCACACACCTCACTTCTGCCATTTATTTTTTTCCTTTTCTTTGTTTGCAATCAATTGATCGTGCATTCAGTACCTGATCATATTTATTTCGAGAGACCACTCTTCATTTTGATTCCTTTTTATTTTTGTATGGATCCAATCATTTTCTTTTCTTAAGTCTATAAACTAAAGGGGAAGGATCCATATATAAAAAAAATTATAAATTTTTGCAAATTATACTACGTATTTTCGGAAGTATATAGTATAACCGAGTGTACTTCCGGAGTATATAATATAATTTGTAAATAAAAAATTTATAAATATAACCCTCCCCAAACTAAAATATGAGAACTTATTTTGATTTTTCACGTTTTGATTTTTAAATAAAGTGTATTTTATTTGATATGTTTAACTATTAAATTGACATTCAGTTAATTACTTAAACTTTTAGGAGAGATGATTGTTTAATATTACATCGGAGCCGGTGACCAAGTGGTCCTGAGTTCCATCCTCTCCCCACTGCCCTTACTCTTCTAATAAATATTTAAAGTTTGAAATTTCTTAGTATAGATAGGTGAACGTATATATTATTCACTCTTCACACCTGGTGAATTTTTGTATAAGAGGATATTAGAAAATTTTAATATAAAATTATTAAAATAAATTTCACTATACATCTTGATTGTTTAATATATACATTCATAGGACATCAATTTCTCAACCGCGTATTGTTATGTATATTATCAACTAATAGAAATGTGTAGTTTGTTTATGTAGTTAATTATATTTCATTAAGAATATAGGAGTGAAGAGAAAGAGATAAACTAGAGAATTTGAATCCGTTGAAAGTTTTGTTTGTGTTGAACTCATTGCTAAAACTTCTATAAGATATTTATCGTAATGAATAATTTAGTATATGGTTAAGTGTTTAGAAATGTCATTTTAATCAAGGGGTTTATTAATCTCATGTTACATGAGATACTACTTTCATGTGGGTGATACAAATATGTGGGGTCCACAATTTAAAAAGAAAAAAGAAAAAAGAAAAAAAAAATTGGCACAAAATTCTATGGATCTATGACATGAGATAGGTATCTTATGTACCATGAGACTATCATTTCCCTTTAATCAATCAACGAATTTTTCCACACTAAAACTACTGCGTTTTGGAAGTTACAAAATAGAAAATAATTTTTTTTTAAAAATTTCATGGGTTTCAGTACTTTTGTTTTACAAATCTTACCAAATTTTTTAGAATTTGACCGAAATTGATTTAATTTTAAATAATTATATGAATTAATTATTATTTTTGGGTGTAAATAATTAATTATTTTACACTTACTAAATAGCTAGCTTAATTAGTAAAAGTAAATCAAATTAATTTCATTTGTAATGAGACCCAGATTTTATTTCTGAATCAATTCAAATATGATATTTTATAAAAGGTCCCAAACATAGAATTTGATTTTTAAATTAAATAATTTTTTTCCTATTTTCTAAATATTCTAATCATAATATAAGCAACAATAAAAATCTTTATTGTTTTCCTGAATCTGATTGGGCCTTTGGAGAAGAGTCTGGGTGAAAATTTTAGGGGAAGTGGGAGAATTTCGGTCTTGAAAGAAATTAGAGAAATAATAATTTTAGGGAAGAGGAAAAATAAAAAATTTAAAGAAAATAATAGTCAAAAAAATGAGGAAAGGAGAAGAAACTTTGAGATAAATAAGCTAATTAATTATAATGATAATTATATTATTATTGTTATAAGGATATTTTAAAATATTCATTGAGATAATTCAAATTCTTACAAAATTAGTAAAAACCTGTATAATATTTTAAATAAAAAATATATTAACAGTTGCAATAATTATAAACTTATACGCAAACATAAAAATATTTCACTGCACTATATATCTTACGTTATCCACAATGCCCGGAATTACAGGCACTGGCTGCAACCACAATTTAAAATCATGATCTAGATCTTACATGTATAAAAAGAATAAAAAAAAAAAAAACTAAGATAAAAGAAAAAAAATTCCATCATAAACATGTACACGTTGGATGTTATTTCTTACCCTCTTTTATGCTTGGCTCAGTAAAAGGTCGTATGTAACTTGTCTCAATCCAACCATCAAAACTTCTGTAGGTCATCACATGCCCAAAAAGTTTGTATTTCTGGGAGCATGCATGGCTCATGACCAATTTGGATGCTATGTGAATGCAGGAAAATTATGATTTAGTTTATGAAATTAATTATTTTTAATATGTATATATGAAACCACTCTAATTAATTTTCACCGTTTACCCAGTAAAATTTTATTTTGGGATCCGATAGATGGAACTGTTGTCAAAATAATGAACTTATAATGAATCAAAGAATGTGGATTAACCAAACACATTTGGCACAGATGATAAGGAATTTGGGCCCCCTAACTAGAGGTATCAAGTTCGAGCCTTAAAAAAAAAAAAAAGATTTAGAAGAGCTGCTCCTTTAATCGGGTCCGATAAAAACTCGAATCAGATAAAGTCCAAAAAATGACCCGGTTGGAAAATTAAAAAAAAAAAAGCATGTGGATTAAAAATAGATGGACATCGAAAGTGACCTTAATTTTATAAGGAATATCTAAGATCTAGATTTGGCAATGGCTGAACAATGGACCTTTAACTTAGAAAGCGAAGATAAAGAAACAAGACCAAATTGAAACTCAATTCGCAATGGTCTAAGTCTTTGAGACTTGAAAATGATACTGATATTAGAGGTTCAATCATCCACCAAATCAACATTTTCCCCTCCAGCTTAGGTACTTACGTCTCTAAGGGGGCATTTGGTAGAAGAATTTTTTTTTTTATGTCTGAGAATCATAATTTCTAGGAATATGATAAGAAATTGAGTTTATCGGGAATAATATAAAAAAGTTGTTGAGTAGGCATAAATATTACCGGGATTATTGGATAACTTTACTGAGTATATATGTTTGGTTGATGATAAAATATTAATGGAAATATATGTTTAATTTACGGAAGTAACCTCAACTTTTCAGTCAGTGGCGGAAAGCTTCGGGGGGTTAATTTTGTCTAATAATTTAGTAAATATGATACTCACTTCATTGGAATGATGAAATATCACACATTCAAGGGGAATCAAACTTCAACTTTTCATGTGTTTAAACGATTTCCAGGAACCCACATTTTCCAGGTCCAATTTGAAACACCCTTCTACCAAACATGGGATTTTCAAGCTGTCATGGTCACTTTCCAGGGAACAAAAAAATATTCCATCGTACCAAACAGTCCTAAAGGATTTTTGGATATCTCATTTCCTTTATTTCTCTCGAAATTAAAGGAATTTTGCTGTTTTGTTTTTGTTTTTCTTCCAAGAGTGTCACCCCTCATTTAGATGAGACTGATTTTCTTGATATCGTAAAACATAAAAAAAATTGCTACTGACCCAAATTATTTTGTCTAAATAAAGGGAAATATGTTTCTCATGTTGCATTACACAATTTGTTTCATCAACACGCACAAAAATGGGTGGAATTCCCTGAAGAGAAAAAATTTGAATTTCATCAACTTCTTATGTGTGCACGAAACAAAATTGTCTTATATAACATGAGAGACATATTTTTCAAAAATAAAACCAGAAACCTTTTAGGATGTGTTTGGTAAAGGGTATCTCAAAATTTTGCTAGGCATCTGAAAATGGGTAAGTTGGTTGTCCTCGTTTGGTACAGGTGATCCAAAAATTTGCCTACCTAACCGATTGGCCTAGCAATTGAGCTTTGTATGTAAAATTGGACAAAAATCACAGTTCTGAAATCCTACTTCATTGGTGGTATTTGACAGATAACCATGCAAGTGAAAATGGGTAAAAAGGGAGTTGCCAAAACTACCCTTTGTAACCTACTAGCGCCAAAGTGAGAAGAGAGAAGAGCAAATCCACTTTTGGACATCCACGGAGGTGCTCGTTTTTCCAGTTCTGGGTTTCACTTTCATGCACCAAGGCCGACCAGATTAGGATCGTCCGAGTAAAAGCGTAAAATCGGTGGGATCGTCTGATCCCCGTCCCAACAAGTTACCAAAAAAACACAGATGTGATGTGCGTACAAGTAATGAAATAGAGGGGAAAGAAGAGGAAATGTGTTAGTCATGGACAATCATCAAAAATCACATCCACAAAGGGGAAAACCCTTAGCTATGGCAAGTTTGTCCACTGAAAGACAGAAACAGAAGGAAGAGAGAATCAATGGAAGATAGACGGAAAGAAAGAGAGGGAATGAAACTTGGAGGATGAATAGAAACAGAGATTCGGACCAGTAGTTAGCTCAGCTTGGGCAGCACCCCCATTGTGAGGTACCATCAAGAGGAAGACCATACAGATAGCATCGCGAATCCCCTACCAAGTGCTGACACAAACCAATGGCTAGGGAAGGCATAGATTGAGATTGCTGTAGCATTGGATCTTGTTGTGTTTCTTTGGAAGACATTTGGACCGAGAGTTGTTGGGTTGAAACATTAGAACTAAATTAAAATATTGTAAATGATTATTTTGTAATTTCAACCTAGTTTCCTATCAATATTTTATCTTCAACCAAACATAGATTCAGGAAATTTCACTCAATTTATCCGGTAATATTTTGTCCAACCAAACATCTTTTTTTTTAACTTTTCTACCTAACTCACTTTCGCTGCAGATCCCTGATAATTATATTTTTCTGATTAAAAAAATTTTTACCTGTACCAAACGGCCCTTAACTTCACCGGACACAACCTGTGTATAAGTTGAGCCACCCCTTGCGGTTTTGTTTAAAATGTAAGGCTTTTGGTCTAAATGCACTGGATGCTAGGGAGAAACTGCGATGACCCTACACCAAAAACTCAAGCTGCTACATATTTGCTAGGTCGTCCAAATAAAAGCTTGATCAACCTATCCCTACCTCTCTAAAAAAACAAGAATCGAAACAGAAATCATGGTAAGCTTATCTAACCTAAAGAAAAAAGGTATCTGTTTTGTCTTTTTGGCGTGAGTATTAGATCTTTTAATTTGACTAATCAAAAAAATTCATTTATGCCTCTGGCTAAGAATATAAATTTCACATCAATATATTACTTTCAATTTAGGAATGGAACTTAGGTAATTAGTTAAGAAAAGTTCATACACACAAATCCGGGGAATACATTACTGATTTGACTCCTCAGACATCACTTTCTTATACACGCATACATGTAAAATACCTGTCAGTGATAGCAGAATTCAGAGATCTTTAAATTTCGTTGGCTTTCCTTTGTCCTTTGCAAGAACTCATATATTTCTTTTGGGTTATTGATTCCAATTTAGTTAGAGCCCTGTTAATATTGTAGCCTCTACACAAAAGAGGTTTTGTTTCCTTTCAGAGATACTTGCAAAGTAACCCTATCTTTGCTGAAAAAGATGGCTGTCACTTCCAGCGTTGCTTAGAAGTTGTAGAAAGCTAACAATACTTTTGCATGCCACTTGTCCCATTGGGCTTCTTCGTCTCAAATGGGCAAATATATATGTTCCTCGATGTCTCAAACGTGTAGAACATAATAATTAGTCTATTCACTATTGTATCCAAAAATAATTAAATAAATAATTAGTCTTTTAAGTTGTAAAGAGCAGTGGGGCCGTTCCAAAGGGTTTTTTAGTTTCAGTTTCCCTAACTCTGGGGGTTGTACAAAATCCTATTTAAAGAAAGAATTATAGAAAAATAATAATTACATCAACCAAATGAAAAAGAATAAATATGATGATTCTGTGGAAAACAAAATGATAATTCTTATTGTCTATCCGAAATATAATGTGTATATTGTGAGTTCTGACAAACTCAAAAATTGACAGAGTAAATTTTAAATACTTTATTCTAATTTATATTAATAAAGGAATTTCTCACTTTGGTCGTCAATTTTTTTTCAGAGTTAATTATTAATTATTCCTTTAATAATTTCAAGATAAATAATAAAAAAGATAAAATTATAAATATATCTTATTACTCATACAAATATTTAAAATGAATATAAAAGGATAAAATTGTATATACATATTGATCTGGATAAAACATGATAGATCCATCAAAAGCCAATATCCATAAGAGAAGGTCCAGATTGGGGCGAGGTACTGGCTCCTATCGCGCATCAGAGGGCGCGATGTTATCATTGCGCTTGAACCGACTTTCGACATAACTTCAGATATAAGGAAGCAGTCACAAGAACTAATAAAGATCCACTGCGCCACTGAACAAATAAACAGAAGACAGCACCAGCTTGCCACCACTCTACCAAGATAGCTTGACATAATGAGATAAGGCTATGGAAGCACCAGCTGAACTTGCAGCCCAGGAACAGCCAATCAGAAGTCATACTGTCTTCCTAAGGCTGCATTAGATTCACTATATAAACACAGGGTACATGCCCAGGTATAACAATCTAATTCAGTAAGAATACACATAAAACCTGACATTGATACTGACTTGAGCGTCAAAGTGTCATTGCAGGTACCCCCAATCAGGATCATCGCGCCAAAGGTGAATCATACATCACTCATCATCTACAATTGTCTCAAGCCCAAGAAACAGAGACAGCCCAACTCTAAGTCTTCTTCTAACTTCAACCGTGTGTTATTAGGCTCTTTACACTTTGGCCAGCCCATATTGTATTGGTCTGATCACATATGATAACTCGTTTAAATATTTAAAGATAAATATAAAACAGAAAAAAGTTTTCTGGCACATAAAACAATAGGATTTTAAATAAAATTAGAGAGAAAACTATGATTGTGTTAGAGAAATATAAAATTATTAATAGACATTCACTTATCAACGTAAGTTGTTGGGTCAAATTGATTCTGGGTTCGATTCTCACCACCTCTGCTTTCTAGTAGGTTAATCTAATTGGATTGAATTGGGCTCTTGCGTTAGAATATATGTTAGAGAAATATAAAAAACCATTGATAAATCTTTATTTATCAACTTAACCTTTTAGGTGAAATAATTGTTATCACATTCCTTATAACAATGTTTTTAAAATTAGATCCGACTTGCTTCAACCAATTAGATCGTTAATTGGGTATATATCCGGTCTAAATATTATATAGTTTAATTACAATTTACAAGTTTAATCATTAATCAGTCATTCCATGACATGAAAATGTCACAAATTTAATCTCTTTTCCATTTTGAAAATATTATTTTAATGTGCATGAAAAATAAATAAATCTTTTTACAAAAACTATCAGATAATTGAAACCTCTCTGGACTGAAGACACTTGCCCCTTGCCATTAATTAATTATGATAAGGTTGATTATGATTAGAAAATTAAAAGAATGGGCTATTACACATTTATAGATGTGTATGTATTTTATTAAAAAAAATCCCTTGGTGTTTTTTCATAACTAATTATTAAGTTTTTTTTTTAACTTTCTGACGGTACAGTTTTTTCAGTTTATTCTACAAATTACATCATTTTAAATAAATTCAAATCCGAGTTGGGAGTCCTAAATTAAATAAAATTTTACAAGACAGGATCTTTAATTAGTTGCAGGTCAACAGAATTCCATTAGGGGTAGCTAGATTTTGAATCATTATTTTTTAATTATAGGTTTTGAGCCTAAAGCATATTTGATTAATCTACCTCATCTCATGGAATTGATATCAACTTGAGACAATCTAATTAACCATACATCACACTTTTATCTCCATTACGAAGTCAATCTCTTGGGTCTAATTCGAAGCATTATTAAATTGTCATAAATTAATCTCATGGGGGGACACACTTGTTACTGGAGTATCATGATTCAAGGATAGGGTCACAGGTATCATCATTGTAAAGACTTTTGGGACAAGAGATGAAACTTTTATGCTCCAAGATTCACTGGAGGATTAGTCACAACCTATTTCCGGTTTAATACATCATTTTGTTTTAATGAAGAGCTAGTTCTAGTGCTGTATTTTGAGAGTAAAGTGACTTTATACTTCATGGGTTTAAGAAAATAAATAAATTAAATTGTCATAGGGTATGGAACATCGCTTTCAGTGGCAGATCCAGAAAAGGAAAAATTGTGTCTGTACATTTAGGATGGGGGTTAGGGAGCAGCGCCCCAGAAGATTTTTTTTAAAGAAAATTTTAAATGTATTAAAAAAATATATAAACAAGAAAAGGAAAGGAAATTGTAACTTAACATAAAAATAATAATAATCAAGAGTCAACTAAGCTGTTACAACAGAACGATCACAAAAGCATTCTTCGATTCTTCATTCCTTGAAAATATTGTATTATATCTTCATCATCAATCTTATCAAATATAGCACGTTCAACATAAGTTAGCATGCATGCGTTAAACCAATCATCACTTATCCGATTTCATCAAAATTTCAAATACTTTTACGATTTTACGATTTTTTTTTTTTACATTAAGATTTTACGTTTTACGATTTTTTATCCTCTATCTTTTCGATTTTAGGTAGATTCCGATTTTAACTACCATAATTAGACTTATGTTTACTTTTTTTCTTTTAAATCTTCCTAAATTTTTTTTTTACTTGACCTAAATTATCTACCCTTTAAAATTTTTTGTGTCTGCAAGTGCAGAGAATGAAAACTGTTTGCGTCCGCCATTGATCGCTTTGGAATAAGAAATGCCTTTATATCACTAGCTAGGTGTTGACAATTCGAACATAAGTGATAAAGAGTCTTGTATTGAAAAAACATAGGTTAAACATGGTATATATATGTGTATTGATCCATAAATTCAATATATTCAGATTTTAGGTTAAGATGTGATATCTCACCCCTTAGTATAAATTTATTACTTAAGCTCATTTAATGCGTCAATAATACTTTCTCTTAATTTGGACTCCCGGAGGCCGTTGTCCAACGCTAGGTTCAATTCTTTCCCTATTAATATTTTGGACAGACATCATAGGTTCAACCTTCATTTTTTATTTTAGAAAAATTATCGTAGCGCCGATTCTGTTGAGGGCTGAAAAGAAGGAAACAACAAACTAAGTTACTCAAGCATGTTCAGTCCTTTTTCTTTAAATTCTTTAAACACACGTAGTTCTTTTAGATTAGAATTATAAATTGACAAATGAAAATGATTATCTCTAAGGTTGGCAAAACAGGTCAACCCGGCTCTACCCGATCCAACCCGCGTTCAACCCGAAAAAAATGAGTCGGGTTATGATTGGCTCGAAAAATAAACGAGGCAGAAAAGTTAACCCAACCCGACCCGAGCCGGGTTAGGGTTGGCTCGAAAAAATGGAAAAAACATAAAATTCTCATTTACAAAGCTGATTTTATTTCTAGCCATTTTGGATTGAACATTCGAGTTACGACCAAATTTGGATAAACAAACCTCTTACAAAAAGTCATTGCATCACGATAGTTATTAAACATATATCTCATCCTCTATTGAAAGAAGATGGAACTAAATGCAAGACGCAAAAGAGTAAAGACAGCCACATACAAATCTAGCCGTAGCTTCTGCCTTCTAGTTCGAGAAATAATCCACTCCACCAAACAAAACCTTCTCTGTAGCAAAGAAAATCTCTTAAAATCTACAGCCACCAATTCAAGTATTCAACTCTTGCATTAACATTTGCACACAACTCTACAGGTGGCTCAATCTGGAAAAAAATTATACACATGTCATTAATAAAACAGATGTAATACGAATCTAAAACATAGGTCAGTAGCTTTAACTAAATTTCTGTATGCTACTTGCAAGTAATCGACAACATTTGGGTTGTCGGTGACGGTGAGCAAAGATGGAAGTCAGGTGGGGTTGGCTCTCGCTACAGGGTATTTTCGTTTGGGTCTTTGGAATTGAAATTTTAGATTTTAGCTTTCCATTTTACCTTCATTAATTTTTATTCTTTTATATTAAAAAAAAAAAACATAACCCGCGAGCCAACCCATTTGACCCGTGGATTGGCTCGGTTTTTTTCGAATTGAAACGAGTCGGGCTGACTCGAGTTACTAACTCATTTTCCCTAACCCAACCCTACTCATTTTAGCCGGGTTACGAGCCAACCCGATGGATTGGCTCATTTTTGCCAAGCCTAATTATCTCTGTTTTCAATAATTAAGCGTGTGAAAAAAAAAATATACAAGTAGTGCATTAATATATACAAATGATATATAATCTCAAACATATAGATTAAGCAAATTTTATTTCATTTTTTACTTTTTGTTAACTATATATCTTTCTCTTTCATATGTATATATATATATTGATGGTTGACGATATTGTAATAATACACCAAATCTTTTGGACTATGCGGCAAATCATTTGAGACATTTAGAACTATTACTCACTAGTTACACTGGTTGTACTAATGGACCATTTGAAGCAGTCAGAAACTCAGAATATGCCAAAGCTGGGTTGGCCGGTAGGGTTACAACTTACAACTTACAAGGTAACCTGTTTCCTTTTTTTGAAAAATAAAAATTTATAAATCTTGTAGTTATTGTCTAACCTACCAGCTTTTTGATCAGGTTGCCACCATTTCTGCTACGGTGCTACCCAATTTGTTTAAGGCTAAATCAAGCTTAACTCTTATTAATTTAGGAATCAATATCTTGTTTTTAGTTGAATAATATTTAAAATAATGATTTAATACTTGGACATTTTAAATTAATGATTTTAAGTAATTTTAATTTTATCCATTTTTCCACTTAAACATTTAATATTGGAAAAAGTGTTCCTTCTTATCCCACAATATAAAGTTATTTCCTACCATCATTTTGGAATTTTAAAAAAAAAATATAGGGTATTTTAAGAATTATATTTCTCTCTTACAACATGAATTTTTTTAAAATACCCTACATTTTCCCTCAAAATCCAAAATAACATCATTTTTGAGTTGTAGAAAATAATTTTATTTATTATGGCAAGATAAACACTAAATCCTTTAATATGTGGTTGAAGCAAATATTTTTATGTAGTTTTAAATTTTGACAATTATTTAATTGAATTTAGCAAATAAAACGTTCTAGTGTCCAAGAGTGAGAAACAAAATAAATGTGTACATTTTTTGGCATTCAAATAAAACATGTTCTTAGTTACCCAAAATAAATAAATAAATAAAAAATAAAACATGTACTTGTACTATTGGCTTTCTAAGAGCGTGACTCCGGAATACTGGTTAAGTTGCTTATTTTGTTTCATTTAAATAAAAGGAAAGATAAATATAACAATTGTAAATAAAATTTCAAATTTTTGAAAAAGTTTCTTAAATAAGGTCCTATTTATAATTATTATATATATTAATATGTACGCATAACCTTGATTATTTGAAAGGAGGGAATAAGTCCTACACCTAATTTTAACCATTAATTTCATTTACATTTAGTAATTTATATGATTAACAAATTAAAATAGTTAAATACAAGTGAGACTAACAATTAATAAAAAGAATAATATTTACACAAGTTGATCATTCTCTTATTTAAAAAATTATTGTAAAAAAATTGATTCCGGACACATATACAAACTTTCTGAATCTCTCTTTCACACCTGTAGGTAGAAATCCAATAAAGATGACATTTATGGAGCAATCACTGTTTTGACATTTATGTACGCCTGGTGCTTTGTACAGCCTCACTGTTACACAAGAAGGTGCATGCGTAGTTGGTCCTCAGCTACCATTACCATACAAATCTACCTAAAAAGTCTACTACTGTTAGCTGTTAGCTACAATAGATTAGAGATAGCTAATCTTCCTCTAAGGTTTTTTGGCTGCTAGACATATGATGATACCAAAGTCCTCCTCTTTCGTACTTCTAAACTGCATAACCACGTGTTGTGACTCTCCATAAATAGTATGAAGTCAGCCTCTTGATGAGGTTTTTAAGTTTTATATATTCCAAACACAATGCAACTCTTTAAAAGAGCAATTCTTACTGCCTAATTACCATATGTTCATAAGTGCGTGGAACACATGAAATTAAATGTTTAGGCCTCATTATGATTTCAATCCATGTTGTGAGAGATACATATAAATCAAGTGAACCATGTTGTTGTCAACATTGAAGTTCACATAAACTAGGAGGCCCCCACAGGATGTACTGATTAAGTATATGCTTAAGACTTTTAAGGAAACAAGATGAGATTGCACATGCTTGAAGAGGTCCATATAATCTATTAAAAGACACATTACTGGCCTAAGCCCGATTGGAATGTTGAACAAGGACCACAACAACATCAAGACATAAGGGACCACGCAGCAGTAGGGAAAGAAAAATTGCCAGCACTTGCATGCACGGCAAGCTCATATTATGAACATATAGAGACAAGAAGCAAGTAGTGGTGGTGATTTCACATGTACACACAGACTTCTTAATAGCAAATCTTGCGCTGTATAACATCCAAAAAATGCTTACCACACTGCAAATTGATATGGAAAAAAATTGTCGTGTCCGGATCCCAACCCCCAGCTATGTCAACTTTCATTCTCTCATTGCTATAACTCTAAGTTGGGCTTTTTAGTCCAAGTTCAATGATTTCATTGTTGGTGAGGACATATTGTCCAAACTTCTTTCTCCTCTCTCACAGATGTGAACTCATCCCATTTGGGTTTTGTCTAGTAATTGACATAACCCAACGACCGGCCTCCATGCTATCGAAGGATAAAAACTATATATTAAAATCAAAATGAACCCCTAGTTTTTCATACATCGTATACTTCAATATATTATAAATAGGTTTTCGAACACAAATAAAAATGGAGAATGTTCACTTTTCAAATCTGTCATTTCTATTCATACAAACTTTTTTCTCAAGCAACTTTTTGAGGATGCAGCACTAAGGAATGCGTATTGTTTGTTTCAGACACGCAAAACAGCCAAACCCCAGGAGGTTTCTCAATCCCAGCCATGAACTTCAGTTTGTTTTAGGAATGAAGTTTACATAATACCACTTGCCATGGCACTTTCGTTTCATAAGCTCCTTAGTATATCCCCCACGCCCCCAACACACCAAAAATAAATAAATAATAATAATAAATATATAAAAATCAGAAAACTAGCATCTACTTGATAAAAAGGAAAGAGAACCAATGTGGAATTTACTATTTGAGATCGATTTATATCAAAATTCGTTAAGAGTCATAATTTTTTTTTGCCAACAACTGACATACAATATGAGGCTCCTAGAGCAATGTGCATTGAAAAAAGCATAATCTTCCCCCACCCAAAAAACAAAAAGGCAAAGAAAGAAGCAGAAAAATTCAATGGAGAAAAGTACCATAATTTATAATTTTTTTGTTATAAAATATTTTGGTTACTTTGAGAGCCAGTAAATGATGAGAAACAACGTACAAGCAGCAATTACTGCTGACAGAATAAGGGTATCCCTTGAGCGTCGCCTTCTTATCGAACCTACGAGAGCAACGTATTAGGTCAACAAAAGAAAGTAAAAGGTGAATCTGAAAATCAATGGTAAGTTAGAAAGATAAAAACTACTTTACAACATACCAAGCACGCTACGAATAATGGGGAACTTGTCGCCAAGAAGCTTCACTTTTCCTTGAACATCACCAAACAATGCTCTCTGAGAACCCAAGACAGATCTTGTTGCTTGAGCTTGACTAATCACATCATCAATCTGGGAAAATGCAGGGAAAGTGAATCAAGAATCCTCAAAAACCAGGATAATAGAGTCATGTTCAGTAAGAGCCGAAACGAAGAGAGTTTCTACAAGACCCATTATTATGAATTTATGGAAGCATTAAGTGGAGAAATCTTAAAAAGAACATAGCCATTGACATATAAAGCAAATGGGTTTTAAAGTTCTTTTAAAAGGAAAAAGAAAGAATAAATGCAGTACTGCAAATTTTGAAAGTTTCAAATCATAAAACCAACAATATGCTTTAAGAATTAATTATATCGACTGAACATCAATGGCACCGTGCTGGAACAAGTGTGCACAGATGCAACAGAATATGCCACGGAGTGGCCTGCGGGTTCTGCATGGAACTTCAATAAAAAGAATTTAAGATATGGAAGATGGTAATTGAAACAGAAAAGGAAATATACTTTGTGTACTACTGGAATACTGAAGATCTCAATACTATCTCCACTTAGAGTTTCTGCATTGGGAAGCCTCTGATTTTGGTTTCAACCTTAGATATAATTTAAAAGACACCATATTATATGTAGCCAAAAAAAAAAAAATACAAAAAAAAAAAATGACACCATATGACAAATCTTAGCTACAAAGCTTCAGCTAGCTGTATAACATTAATTCAAATTTTCTGTTAAGGAAAACAATAGAGGGTCCCTGAGCTAGACATGAGGAAAGAGCATGGTTTGTCCCCTTGATGCAACTTTAAAGGGATCGATGTTTATTTAGCAGTCATCACATCAACAATTGAATAAATACTATACTTCATAGAATAAATACTTACATGAGATATACTTCCATGGATGGCAGCTCTCTCACGTAGTAACTGATTTCTTGGTGACATACTACCCGATGTCTGCCAGAAGAAGGTAAGTTTAGTAGAGCTATAGAAAATATCTATGTAATTTAACTCAGGTCATACTCATGATTCACCTTAAAGTCAGTAATATCATCCCTGACGGAACTCAAAAGCTCTGCATGTTCCTTCATTGAGTTTATATTACCCTTGATACGTCTAAATTCCTGAAGAGAATGACAATCAACAATGTAAATATATTTAAAGTCAACTTACTAGAGTAAGAGAAATTTTTAGCGTAGCAATATCCAATTCATTACAGTAATGTTTTTATAAAGCTTGCTAGCTCCTACATAAGCTTTGTCAACATAATTAAAAATTAGCATCACAGTAGGTAGGACTTGGCCACAAAGAACCAAGAATAATATATCGTGTCAAAGTGGCAAGATAAATAAATCATGAATGGTAGATCTGCATATGTGTGATTACAATTAGATCTGCATATGTGCATACACAATTACAGGATTACCATTAGAAAATGCAAGTTTAAACGCATGTAGAGTATTGTTTAAATTTATTACAGAAATATTCTGTTAATTTTCTAGGTGTTTCCACACTAGGACACTTTTTAAAGCTCAAAAAAGAAGATAAAGGGTCTCAACTAGAACAAGAAAGGTGGACCAAAACCTTAAACCTGTCCTGTCCACAGTAGCCTCTTGTGTTAGGATGGAATGGAATACAAGAACATCTGAAGATCATTTTATCCATTTTTTACTGTAGCTGGATATCTTATGATTGTATCCCTCATATAGTTCTTCTATTGACAACATTCATAAGAGCTCATGCCAGATCGATATGTAATTTACTATTTGATTTTATCCTTATTCATCACAATTTGCTTAGAGATGAGAAAGTAATTGCAGTCTACTCAGATTCTTATTCTTCATTATTGGCAGTCAAATCATGTGAAAGAAACTAAACCAAATTCAACCTATTCATTTATACCTTCTCAGGAGAAGACAAAGACTTCTGTAGTTCTCTCCATTTCCATTTGTTTCATTTTGTTCAGAATAGCATAAATTATATGCAGTGACAGGTTATAAGAATCACCAGCCATCTGATTCAGCAGTTTACCTTAAGTTACGGGCATGACATGCATAATGTGTGCTAACAAGAATTTGGTACTTGACACTTTCAGATTAAGACTCAGAGCAATGAATACTAGTAGCAAGCATCATTTCACTGAGAGAGAATATTCAAGAAGTAACAGCTTCAGTGGGTCACACACCCCCAACCAATGAAGTGAGAATAGGAAAAGTATTAAAGACGGCACTTCATCAATCACTTATAACTCTTTCTTTATCATTTGGCATATATATTGGCCCAAACCCCAAATCCAAACATCTTTTATTCAAAAGAAAAAAAGGATCACAATTTAAATCTAGAATGGAATATAACAGGTGAAAGAAACCTAGATCCACACTCACATCTGACACTTATAGTCTTATACCCAAGCCCAAGCATTGCAAGTAAGAGGATAACAAAATGCACCAATTAGAATCTACAAATTCAGCCATCTCAAATCCAATGCAATGTCCATCCATCCACTAAACAAAGAATAGACAAGTAACCGCGAGTCATGTAAAACGGACTATAAGTGTACTTCTGTTACAATCTACACAAACTTGAAACTACATTATGCAAAATATAAACGTGATATAAACATACCTGGGTAAACTCATGAAGAATATCTCTGTGCCTAGCCAACTTTTGAGTGACAGAAGTAGCTGGTCCAGCAGATGCAGCACATCTACTCATTGAATCATTTATGTCCAATAGTTTCTCAAGCAAGGATTGGATTTCCATTTCCATGGACTTCCAAGACCTACTGGACCCAAGAGATGGTGAGCCACCATCCACATAACCTAATAACGAAAGGCATATCCTCATAAACATAGAGAACTGCCACTACCAGACTAAATGCAGTTAATAATAAGGTGCTTCAAGACTTTTATCTGGAAACCAAAAATAATTTCTCCCTTATGTTCAATTTGGAAACTTTAGCTTTCTATCAACGATAAACATTTTGAGGTGATAAATGACTGTGGCACAACATGAAAAGAAAATATCATAACCATATTACCATAAGACAATTGTAATAGCAACTATGTTATTTCTACACCTGTTTAAGGGTAAATCTCCGTGCACAAAGGCTCCCCGAGTCCCCGACTTTGTAAGGGTAGGGATGAGAGTTGATTGTACATAGTCTTACTCTTATATTTTTGCAATGAGACCATTTCCTAGACTCGAACTTGTGACCTTATGGTTTCAAAGGAGCAACCTTACCACTGCTCCAAGGCTCGCCTAATATTTCTAGATCCACACTCCCATCCGAAACTTATATCCAAGTCCAAGCAAAGCAGTAAGAATCCTCTTGAAATAGAGGGGTACCAAAAACCTAGATCTACCCTCACATCCAAGACTTTTCAGTCATAAAAGAACAACATTGCCACTGCTACAATGCTCGCCCTCTATTCCTAGATCCACACTCACATCCGAGATCCGACACTTAAATTCAAGTCCAAGCATTGTAAGTAACAATCCTCTTGAAATAGAGGGGTGCCAAAAACCTAGATCCACACTTATATCCAAGACTTTCTGGTCACAAAGGAACAACCTTACCACTACCCCCTCCTATGCCTCTTTACCAATCAGTTAATTATTAGTTAACAACATTTATCTTTTGGTTAACGCTTTATTCCATAAAAAAAAAAAAAAAAAAAAAAAAAAAAAAACTCTTACTCCGTTATCAGTTGTTTATCCATAATTAACTCATCAGTAATAAGGTGTAGTATTTCATCTGTACAAGAAACATCTAACTTGTAACAGCGCAATGCCTAAATCAACATCAAGATAACTTTGATCGCAAACTAGTATACTAAATAAATAAAAAATCACTAAATATAAAGGACTGCAGATAGTAAGAAATAGTCACTTCCACATAGGAAATTAAAAAGCAGTAAGAGATTAAAAGGAAAATTTTTCAATTCACTTTTATCTTCTGTAAGATCAAGTGCTTGTTTAGCCCTGATTTAAATTAGCTTAATATTTTAAAAAAATTTGCTTCTAATTCAGATACAATAGAAAAACGATGATCCTATGTTCAGTTTAAAATCACATTCAATGATTGAATCGAAAAGGAACTGTGAAAACGCAGTGTGATGAAGAAGGAATAGCAACGGAACCTCCTTGGGTGAACCTGGCGCCAAGCTTGGCGTATGAAGAAAGCTTGACGTCGAGATCGCCCTCGATCTTGCGCGCTTCCTTTCGCAGTTCCTCCCAACCCGATTCCTGCAACTCCAGATTCGGATCCCTCATTCGGATCTTTCTCGGGTCGAGATTTCAGTAACTACGGGGTTGAAGAGTTTCGGTTATTGCAGCTGAGATTTCTGATTCGCTCATAGAACAGATTGTGGAGAAGAAGGAGGGAGAGGGAGGGAGGATCGTCTGCAGCCAGCACACCTTACCAATTACTGCAACCGGGTCTATTATGATGAACTATGAGCATGCTTAATTACCGGGAAGCCACACACCTAGTTCGAGAATGGCAAATAAAATTTTAAAAAGAAAATTAAAGTAAATTTTTTTTTTTTTTTTTTTTCATATAATCTGAAGTTATTTTTCATTCAATCTCTTCTCCCGGTCGCTTTGTCTTTCGAATTAGCCTCCAAAGCTACTCTCATTAGAAGTTAGAGGAAAAAGGATGAAACTAATTCTCTAAAAAAAATTTTTACTTCTGTATAAAAATTAGAAATCTTATTTTCTATTTTAACAGTTAATTTTTGAGTATTTGATGGTTATAATTTATTATAAATTAAATAATTAATACCTTAAGATATATAAAGATTAATAATTGAGATATAAAATAATTACCAACATGAACACCTAACTTTTGACATAATAATTTAGATTAAAAAATTTTATTGTGAATATAATATTGTATGTAATTAATTGATGGATTACCACTAAAAAAATTAATTGATAGATCAAACTCAATAAATTAAAAGATAAAAAATAGACTCAATGAGGGTAGCATAGTTGGTACATTGGAGTTGAGAGTGGGTGTAAAAAGATCTTGGTTCTTGGTACATTGGAGCTGAGTAGATGGAAAAAGATCTTGATTCGATCTCCATTAATACTATTTTAAGGAAGAGCATAAAATCTTAATTCTTGACTCGTCTTGTACAGGAAATTAGTCTTATAGCCGGCTCAAAGAGTCACAGCTTGTGGAGATATACAAATGAACCTACTCACCTCAAAAAAATAATTATGACTGGTATAAAAAATAATAATAAATAAAAGTAGAATACAAAATGCATAACCTACCCAGTTCATGATGTTAGTAGGCCTTGGGTTGAAGCCTTGAAGGCCTTAGACCGTCCAAGAACGACAACCCAATTCCAGAATCTATATTGGTCTCTCTTACTAGGCCCACGACGCTTGCATCAGTACTGAGCAACAGGTTCACGTTCAACAATTTATTAGTCCACTTAGTCTTGCTTGCATTTCTTGAAATTTATTATGCAATATTTTCATACTAATTTGTTACATTCAATGGTCAATTAAATTCAAAATATTTCTATAAAAAATTAAATAATGTGATTATATTAAGTCTCATACGTATATCAATATAAATATTACAACATATAATTAATGAATTTTGGAATTGTTTCAAAACTTTGGATTTACGGATTTACATGATTTTGTGCTGACCATTTTGATTTTTCTACTTGAACCTTTAGCTGTAGTCTAAGAATTGAGTGCTATAAGATCAATGAGCAAGATCTTTCACCTTCAATTTTTTTTTCACATTTTGTAAACATTTTTAATGCAGCAAGCTATTAAGGGGGAAAAAAAAGTACAATCTGATTATTCAACCCGAACCAACTCATTCCAAACCAAGTTGATTAGTTTCAGGTCACTCCAAAAAATGTCACAAAGTCAACAAACGCAACATGCCCTAAATTAATTGATCTAGACTTTAAAATCCCTTAAACTCGAACGACCATACTCGAGTGCACGTACTAGAAAGTAAAATTATTCAATTTGAACTTATGATGAATTATTTGCATTTGACGTTGTCTTGTGATGAAAATTATTCTAATCACTTAATTTATTAAATACTGACGTGTCAAATGAAAGCATCTTAGATTAAATAAAAAAGAAAATCCAACATAAACACCTAACTTTTGACATAACAAATTATATTATAAAAATGGTTATGAAGACACTATTATATGTAATTAAAATTAATTGATGAATCAAACTAAATCAATTAAAAGATAAAAACTAGAATACAAAAAGCATAAGCATGTCCTTTATCATGAAAAATATGTTTCTCCTACAATTCTAAAACAACTCTTTTTAGGGTTGACAATTAAAATACGTAATATTTTGAAAATTTTATTGTTCTCACATGATATAATTTTCCTAAATATATTCTTATTTTTTTTCCCCAAATCCCAAAACGATAGTGTTTTCAATGTTAGAAGATAATGGCAGAGAAACATTAAAAATAAATTAGGAACATTTGAGCTGAATTTGTCCTCATGTGCAACAATATCTTGTTTAAGCCCGTGATTATCCATAAACAAATCTGGAGTTTTACAAGAGCTGTCTATTACTGAAAAAGAAAAGATCAATTGCTTTTGTCCATTATGAGGACACTAGGCTCATTGCATTATCTAATTAAAGACAAGGATGCAGATCCTTGCATAGTGTGTTAGTGTTTTAACCCACCCAACAATGAATGCATTATCTATCAGCTTCAAACATCACCTGGTATTCCCTCGCTGTCATTGAACTTGTCTCTTGAGTTTTGTCAACCACCACATAAGACCAATCCAGAGGTTGAGTACTCAGTTTGGTAAGTACATTCCGTACACTAAGCGACAAGGGCAATATGACCTAAAATAAGAACTAAATTTCAAAGTTAGTTACGCAATATTCTTTCTTTTAACATAAATTAATTACATGATTCTCATCGCTTTAATTTATTTAGGAGAAAAGTATTCTCATGTTACATGAGATAAGTTTTCCTTCCTACACATCCTTTCGATAATTGTGTCACATTTTTCTTTTTATTTTTTTTTATTTTTTTCAGGTAGTGGAGCCCACAAATTTATCTATATAACATGAGATAATTTATCTCCTTTAACATGATATTAATAAAACCCATTTATTTATTTATTTTTATTTCTTTCTTTCTCTTTTCCTTTTTTTTAATTCAACATCAATAATCCTTCTTTATTTGTATAATTTATGTGACTTGTCTTTGTGCGACTTGCATTGTATATGTAACTATCATTTCCGAAGAACTAAATCACTCATATTCAGAAAAAGAAAACATAACATTATATTAATGTTATTTACGAATTTTGTTTATGAAAAGAAAGAGTGATGAAATATGAGCTCAAGAAAAAGCATGATTAGGTTAGGCTCGTGTTAGACTTTCATTATTATGAGAGATCTTTATATGCTTAAAATATTAAAAATATCTATTCTGTATTATTAAAGTTGTACTACTTTAATTGTAGCATTAAAAAAAATTAATGTAAAGAACAATAATAATTTACATAACTTAAATAATAGAGATTTAATAGTATGAACAGAGTATTTTCCTTATTCCAAAAGCATATAAGAATTTTTCCATTATCATCATAATAAGATATATGTTGTGACAAGTGACAAGCCACTAGAATTGGTTTAGTAACGAGAGATTTAGATATATGTTGTATTAGATTATATGTTTAATTCCAACTTGTATCCCAATAAAAAATATAATAGGTTGTGACTTTTGAATTGAGCCTTTTAATTTTATTCTAATCAGATTGTGATTTTGCTGCACAATATTTTTCGATTATGGCTATGATTGTTGATGGTGGTTTTTTCATGTGCTCCGGTGGACCAAAAGTGAGGGTGTACCAATATGAATTCACGTATCGTTATAGCAGGTGAGAGGGTGTTGTTAATTGGTAGAACATTTAGTTCGGATTAATAATTCCATTATATCTCCACATACTTCACATTGAAAAACATTCATGTAAGAGTAATGTTGTTTATATACAATTTTTTTCATGGAATTTACATATCTTTCATTATTGTTAATATATTTTTCATTTTTTTTTTCTCGCCATCAATGATTTGTCTCACTATGTGAATCATGGGAAAAATTTGTAGGAAATCTTAGATTTATGCGGAAGCGGTTTAGGACCTAGTACATTGGTATGCTTACCGAATCATCCTTGTTTCACAATTACCTCTCGGTGCGCAGGTCTCGTGTAGAATCTTCCCTTGTAGGATTCTTCTTCACGAACAGCTCACCTCAGCTCCGCAGCACGAACAACCTCCTTGAAGGAGGACTGTGGCAGATCTTCCAAACTATATCTCGAGGAGGAAGGGGAAGTGTGTGGGCACTGATTAGATTCTGAGCTTACCTCTTTCTCACAAAAGAGACCTTAAAGGCTGATGACTTAAGAGGTACAATTTATATGGGTTCCAAGAAACCCTAGCTCATTGGGCTCTAGGTTCCTTGGGCTCTTCTCATACTAATAACCCATTTGGGCTTTAGTAAAAGAGCAAACTCAACAATCTCCCACTTGCTCTTTTGGATACAAACTTGAGTCGTAAAACCCAAGATCATCTAACCCATAAGTCATCATCTATCCGAAAAATACCCCATCCCTTGTCTCAAGCTAGCTTGGGGATCTACCATCTGTTATTAAACAAGGCTCCTGATAATCAACGAATGATTATCTAATTCGGTGCTACTCCACTAAAAGCCCGAACTTGAACTCCAAGATTAACAACACTTATAACATGAATATGCATCGCCCCTTTGTAGAATGTCTATAATTGATTGACAAGTTTTCTGTAACTCAATCAATTATTTATTCCCTTGACTATGATAGTTTCTCTGATGGATTACATGCACTGGCCAGTGTCTTTAATATCCAAGTACCGAAACATATCAAGGGGACATATCCTACAAATTCCATGTTGTTTATCTCATAAATACCGATAATCAAATAATCTCACTCCCAAAATACCGAGTTATTGGCCGTCAATAGATCGAACCTCACCCGTTGGTAAATCAAAGAATGAAAACTATTTGATTACCTATTTATAATAAACTCAGGATTAAGAGCAATCACATAACTATAGTTAACTGGAGATTTGATACCTTATGACAGAAAAACAACCTTAATCAAATCTCTCCTTGATCCTTTCAATGTGAATGTTAATTCACACCAATATTTTACAATGATTCGGACAAAATCATTTCATAAAATATTGCAGCCTGAATAAAGTGCCCAACTTTATTTAACGGCTGTGACTTCATTCATCAATTGTGAGAACCTATGATCATGTCCTCCATGAACGTATCCA
This sequence comes from Gastrolobium bilobum, assembly GCF_033153095.1. Lineage (NCBI taxonomy): Eukaryota > Viridiplantae > Streptophyta > Magnoliopsida > Fabales > Fabaceae > Gastrolobium > Gastrolobium bilobum. The sequence continues at coordinate 128,906 of NW_026897420.1, read as the reverse complement.
TATGATCATATACTCCACAATTTGATCTGGACCTTTATGTCTGTAAATAGTGCGCAAAATAAATAAATAAAACCTTATTTATGAAATTCAGAAAATTATTTTATTGTTTCATCGTCTTACTCCAAGAGCGCAATGAAACCAATAACTCCCACTTGCTTAATGCAAGTCTGGGATCCTCCTAAGACCCAAAGAAGTAACATGCCTCTCGAACACAAGTTCAGGCAAACTCTTAGTAACTGGGTCTGCAAGATCTACCTCTAATGCTATCTGAGTTTAGTGAAAAACTCATAGCTCGAGGTTGATTTTCTTGAGTCAATATCCACTTGAAATAACTGAATTTTTGAAAACTCGGCTTTTCAAGACTCCCACTAGAATATACCAGCATATAATATCTCGTTCTCCAAAGATACTTGAGTACATGCTTAACAATAATCTAGTATTCCTCTAGGTTCAAAATGGTACTATCTCACTACTCCCACTACGTGACAGATGTCTGGTTTAACGCCCAACATGATATGCGTGAGTCTACCTTTGCCAAAGCATAAGATATCTTACTCATGCATTCTTCCTTCTTAGAAGTCTTTGGTCACTCCTTAGGAAGATGAATTCCACATCTGAGAATTATAATTCTTCTCTTAGAATTCTCATGTTGAATTTTGGCAAGAGTTTTGTCAATGTAAGTAGCCTGAGGTGATGCCAACAACTTATTCTTCTGGTCTCATAAGAGTTTTATACCAAGAATATAATTGGCTTCCCCAGTACTTCCATACCAAAACACTAACTTAGCCAACTCTTTATGCTTGATAGTACCTCCATATTGTTTCTAATAAGGAGCATATCATCTACATAAAGTACCAGAAAAGCTACTGTCTTCCATTGTATCCTTTACATACAAATACACATCATTCATCAAGGTTCTCTCAAAATCAAAATTTTGATAACCTGATCAAAACTGATGTTTCAAGACCTGGATGCTTGCTTAAGTCTATGAAATAGACTTTCACAACTTGCATACCGTGTGTTCCTACCCATTTGCTACAAACCGTTTTTGGTTGTTGTAAGCAGATATCCTGACATCCAACTCCCAAAATTAAATCTCATAATTGAGACTTATAGCAACCAAGAGAATCTGGATAGACTCAAGCATGGCGTCTGGCAAAAAATGCCTCCAAGCTACCTTTGAAGGTTTTCACCTTTCTGTCCATCCTCTCTTTGCCTTTTATGTCCACATGCACCTTGTGGATTTTACCCCTCTTGGTGTCTTTACTAGGACCAAACAGAGTTGAAATACAAGTATTTCATCTCATTGTTCATAGCCTGAGCAACACTTGATCAACAACATCTTCTAGTGCATTATCGTAACTAGTAGGATCAATATCACTCAACAAGAGACAACTTGAGAGTTAACAAGGTTTTCTCCCACTACGAATGTACTGCACTAGACCTTGTGTATTTATAGGTAAAACAAAGAGTTGGTCAAATGATGGATCTTCAATTTCTTGAGGATCCTCTTATCCATGATATTGTTCCTTTACATGTGATACTAATATTTCTACTAGTTTCACTTATATATTATCATGTTGAATTTCCAATCATGGTTCTCTTGTTTGTTCACTTAGAGATATATATATCCCCTCTTGAACAATCAAGGGAACAGTGGATGAAGCTTCTAGAGATTCTGGAAATTCTTGATCTGAGATAAATCTCATCAAGAATAACCTAACTTAAGAGCTTATAATTTTTCATCTAGTCTTCCTTTAAGAAAATCATGTGAGTGCTCACTTAGATTATCTTGTCCTTAAGACTAAATAAGAAATCATCCCTAGTTCTCTTAGGGTAGCCAAAAGATATGCACTCTTCCATACAAGATTCCATCTCATTTGACTGCTGTTGTAGGACGTGTGCTGTAGCACCCTAAATCCGAATATGGTTTGATCTGGGCTTGCACCCTTTCCATAATTCTTTAGGTGTCTTTACAACAAACTTTGATGGAACCAAGTTAAGAAGATAGATTTTCTTCTCTTAGGCATCTCCCTTGAACAACATTGGCAAAGATGAATAACTGAACATGATCTTCACCAAGTCTAGAAATGTTTGAGTTTTGCATACTGCAACTTCATTCAACTAATGCGTTCTTAGAGTTGACAGTTACAAAAACTATCCCCTCTTAAATCAGGTAAGACCTGAAATTACCAGACAGGTAGCCAAACACTTTAGTAGACCAAAGTGTTTTGATTTGAACACCTACATGCTTTTCTGCCTCAGACTAAACCTCTTGGAAATTTCCAAAAGCTTTAGACTTATGGCGCACTTGGTTCATCTGTCCAAATCTAAAGTAAACATTCATATAATGAAGTACTCATCACCTCTTCTGGTCTGAACGCTAATTGGTCCACATACATTAGTATGTACCAGTTCCAGTTGAATAGTTGCGCAAACCTTTTTGGCCCTTGTAGGATTGCTTGGCCACTTTACCTTCCAAATAGGACTAACATGTAGCTGTTAGTTAAAAGATTCTTGAACTTTCAGTCTCTCTTTTAACTAAAACATATTCTCTACTTGAGATAAGGTGACTCAATCACAAAGGCCAAAGTTATGTTTCATTTGAAACTTTTATTTCTTTGGTGAAAGTTCTTGTTCATCATCCTTTCCATTCAACATAACAAATTTAAAAAGGGTATAGGACATAGGTAATAAAGACTATTTAAACAATGTACCAGAACAAAACAAGACGAAGATGAACTTCGAAATGTAACTGAGGAATCAATTGCATTGTCAAACCATGTTTTAACCAAAACAACTAACAAAAATTGAATTCCTCTTGAAATCCGGAACAAATAAACAGTCACTCAAAACCATAGTCGTATAAATAACTTGTCCTACTGCAAATGCAGACACAAGTTTCCATTTTCAAGCTTAAAATATCTATGTCCATTGCTGACAGGTATGCCATGTTTGAACTACTACAAAGAGTAACAAACATAATCAGTGATTCCTGAATCAATAATTCATTCACTGATCAGGCCTTGATATGCCCATGTCTGGTTCTTTTCATCACCTCTGGGCAATTTTTCTTTCAGTATCCCTTCAGTCTGCACTTGAAGAACTTGTCTTGCGGCTTCTTCATAGCAAATGGTTTGACAACTGATAACCAAGTCATTTTGTTCTTGTTACCACCCTTGGGTTTCCCTTTGGATTTAACAAGACTCTTAGCAAAACCTGCACCGACTGCATTCTGTCTAGCAAAGCTGCTAGACGCAGCAAACATGTCATTAAGAGTCTGAAACATTTCTACTCCACTCTTAATCATGTACACTTGCTTCTGCAAGTATTTAGAAAGACTGACAATAATATAGCAGCGAACTACCATATCTGCCATTTCCTAATCTGAGAAATGCATCTTAGTTTCCTTAGACGCGTCCTCTGCAGGTTGCTATGGCCCTCGCATTGTCAAGGCAAATTTTAGCTTCCATGTTTTAGAACAATATCAAAAATTTGCTTTTCACTTATTCATAGTTGGTACCATCTAGAGGTTTTCGACTCAAAATCATTTCTAAGATATTTTCTGAAAAACATAAAGCACACAATTACAAACAAATAATGCAATAAACAAACGAAGTGCAAGTAGATTCTCATAACTACTCTTGTTTATTGTTAACAATCCTTCAGTTTATCTTTACAAGGCTTACGATGGGCAAGTCACTTGTAAAAACCAAAATTGTTATTTGGGCCTTCAGTGCCATTGCCAGAGCCTCGATAGGAGGGTTAACAATTTTACCAAAGTTGAATGTAATTAACCATTGTTTAATTTCAAAATTATCCTTAGTGTCTAAGCATTGCCGACGATGGGTCGTACAATACTTTACTAAAATTTTGAAATTATTAAGATTTAATCTAGTGAAATCTGATTATCCTTATCCGATGGGGCTTCAGCGATAATCATTTCACTAATAAACCCACAAATGGAGCCCGCAGGTTTTAAAATTATTTAATTTTTAAAACCTTCACCCATTCAACATTTTTGTTTGAGAATTTTCATAAGATCAGTCGAATTCATTGTTTAATTTCAAAATTATCTTTAATAACTTAGTATTATCGACGATGGGCCATACAATACTTTATTAAAATTTTGAGATTATTAAGGCCCAATAAAATCCAATCATGCTTATCCGTTGGGGCCTCACATGATTATTTTATTGATAGGCCCACAATGCGCCTGGTGATTAAATTAATTTCTTAATTTAAATCTCCTCCCATAGATATTTAAGTCCAATCATGCTTATTCGATGGGACTTCACATGATTATTTTATTAATGGTCCTATAATGCGCTTGAAGGTTAAATTAATCTCTTAATTTAAATCTCCTTCCATTCAACATAAGCAACATTTTATAATTTCCAAGAATTATTTAATTGAGAGGATCCTTTGTTTGATTTCAAAAACTATATAAGTAAGAGCGCCGATAAACGTGCACTAAGCTTAACATAATTTTGAAAGCATTAAGGTCCTGAAATCCGGTCACTTTACGTCAGCGTGTGCTCCAAACAATCATGATACATGAAGGTTGTATGCAGCGTGTGTTATTCCATGACCATTTCAGAAAACCCACAAATTACTCGCGAAATAAAAGAATTCTCTTAGGAAATTTTCTCTAATTATTTTTCTAGATTTAAATCATCCAAATAGCTGACTTAATTATTAATCTAGATTGCAACAATCATAATAATTATCATTTATGAGGATAATTTGAAATCAAAATAATTTCCATAACGATTATTTGTCTTGATGTTAATTATCCAAAATTAATTAATTCAATTATTAATCTAGATTTTTAATAAAAATCATAATAATTATTAATTAATTTCTTAGGATAATTTAAAATCAAAATAATCCCATAATAACTATCATACTAGTCGCTGAAGACATAATAGCTATTATGCTCATGCAATCATACAAGTTATGCAACAATATGGCACCACCTATTCTATATGGCATGTTATCGCAATAAAGCATGTTATCAATCATATAGTTTATACCAATCAATAAAAGCATTAAATCATAAATCATAATTACTTTAATCCATGACCTTCCTATTTTAAAGAAAATAAAATAAAATAAAATTAAATAATACAACTTTGGAATTCGACTTTCGCCTAGCCCATAGTATCTGTCTCAAGCCCCTTTAGGGTTTCATGGGCCCAAAAGCCCAAAGACCCAATCCTTTGGCGAGAAACCCTAGGACGCGAAAGAGGAACCCTAGCCGTCAGATCTGCCGCGCCGTCACCCGAAGTCAAATCAGGCTAAAACTCCAGGAGAAGGACCGCCACGTAGAGACGAGTGCTCCGCCGCCGGAACCACCCGAAAAAGTGGTCGGACGCTCCCTCACTCTCCCATTCTTTGCCGGAGAGTGGCGACCACTCTCAGCCGCTTGTGTAGGCGCGTGAAGGAGCGTGAAGGCTCCTATGGCGGCGATCCACCCACCGTTGCGTTCGTCTTTTCGTTCTCTTTCCAACCATATATAGATCGCCCCATTCCGAGATCGGTAAGTCCTCGAAAAGTCTCCGACAGTGCTGACTGCGTATCTTCCTCGCGATTTTCTCGATCTTGAACTTTTACAAAGTATTAAAAAAATACACAGAAATTCCAAAAATAAACAAAAACAGCAAGGAGGAAACCTAATCATATGGGATTAGCCTCCTTGTTACAAATCGAGAAATACACGAGAGACCTTAACCATGGATTAAAGCATTTTTACCGATTAAAATTTAATCTTTTATGAAAATGAATTATAAAATACACATGCTAGATTCATACCATAATCCTAGAACCCTAGATGCCACATTTCAAGAAGCAAAACTAATTACATGAATAGTGAAACTAGATTCACATACCAATGTACAACCAAGGCTCTGATACCAATTGTAGGAAATCTTAGATTTATGCGGAAGCGGTTTAGGACCTAGTACATTGGTATGCTTACCGAATCATCCTTGTTTCACAATTACCTCTCGGTGCGCAGGTCTCGTGTAGAATCTTCCCTTGTAGGATTCTTCTTCACGAACAGCTCACCTCAGCTCCGCAGCACGAACAACCTCCTTGAAGGAGGACTGTGGCAGATCTTCCAAACTATATCTCGAGGAGGAATGAGAAGTGTGTGGGCACTGATTAGATTCTGAGCTTATCTCTTTCTCACAAAAGAGACCTTGGAGGCTGATGACTTAAGAGGTACAATTTATATGGGTTCCAAGAAACCTTAGCTCATTGGGCTCTAGGTTCCTTGGGCTCTTCTCATACTAATAACCCATTTGGGCTTTAGTAAAAGAGCAAACCCAACAAAATTCACGCACAACCAACATAACGTACAATGTACAGTATTAGACCTTTTTGGCTTAAAAAAAAAATACTTAATTAGATATATAAATATTAAATTTGACTCCTCTAAAGGGAAGGAGGCTCTATAAAAGATAAATGTAAAGTTATAGCTATTGAATAAAGAATTAATAGCTGAAATTGTGAAAAAATGCATGAAGTTTTAAAAATTTATTATGTAAATCTCCCAATCTGAGTTCACTCTACATTTTATCCTCTGATTCGTAAATATTATATATGACACCCCAAAACAATAGGTACAATAGATATTAATGCAAGGCCTTATTGTTTTATATATTTCATAGTCATTTTACATTGACACATGCATCATTTTAAAATATAAAATAAACTTATGTATGATTAATTATAAAATCCCCGAAATTTCTAAGTAAAGATCGATCCACCACTTAAAATGTAAAATGTTGATTTGTGTTTCTTCTATTCTGGCAGATTTATCCTTTACTATTATGATAATTGACAAGCTACGAAATTCTAAAGAAAATGAGGCTTATGGCATTTTTTAGAACATCGTAAGCGTAACGGGTCTTGTTACCAACACACACGTAGTTCTCAGGTGGATCCCACTTCTGTATACAGCTAGAGTACGGACCCGTACATCACTACATCACTATACTCTTCCTTTTCAGTTCCTGATTAGTAGTTACTTGCGTAAGTTATGTTTGAAAGTTGAAACTTATTTACCGAAAATAAGAAGCAGAAGAAAAAAAAGTTGAAACTTAAAAGTTAAAACCGACCCCAAGAAAGACAGATGCGACTTTTCGCTATGGGAAAAGGATCAAGGAACGTGTCTAGACATAGCCAAACTTTCAGGGTTAGGTTGGCCTTTGAATTCAAGTAATCATTCATATGGGTATTTGAAAAATTATAAGTTGAATACCTCCTTTCCCTATATTAATATCTTTGTTTTTGATAATGACACAAACATTTAATATGTTTGAAACTTTTGAATGTGGTTTATACTTTTCTTTTTTCTTTTTTCAAATAAATAAAAGACAATTCTATTTTGCAATTTACACGCGCGACAGCATTATAAAGTATAAAATCTGCTATGAGATATGGAGTATTCATACATCGTAATTAATTAGGAAGCAATTAATTACCCATTTCTTTAGAGACCAATGGACTTATAACAAAAAAATTGATGTGAACGTAATTATTAAAAAATGAAATTGGTGTGAAAATTTTCCAAAAAGATATTTTCTAAAAAAAAATTGATGTGAACGGCTTTATAAAAGAAGAAGAAGAAAGGTTTCCTTAATGTTTTGAAATCAAACAAATCTGGGAGATTAAACAAGACGAACTATGAATTTATTATTATTTTTATTTTGAAATTATCAAATTTAATCACATTTTTCAATAGTTTAACAACAAATATACTATATGAACTAATTGAACTATGACTTAAAAGTTTTGGTATTACTAAAAAACCAATAATAGAAGCTAGCTATTAAATGAAAGTATCACATTTTATATATTAAAAGCTTAAAATCTATTAAAACTTATACTGATTATTTAATACATTTAATTTTTTATTTTTTTTAACAAATATGCTTAGAACATTTATTAATAAAATCTAAAAAAAAATATTATGATAAAGAAAGCAATTACATTTGAAAGATTTTTTTTTTTTTTTTTGAAGATATTTCAATCGGTTCATCGATTCACGATTAGTTTGATTAGGGACAAGTTCTGAGATTAAAGCTTTAAACCCCTTCTAAAGAATACTAGGGGGATGAAACACATGTTCTCATCCCTCACCTGCTTAATTCCCTAACGCCAACTGAGCTACTATTATTTGGTAAAAAAAAAAAAAAAAAACTCCTTAGTTTTTATTATTCACAAGCACTATTGGATTACATTCATTAATGACTAACCTTAGGATTAAATGCTAGCCGTACATGGGGTGTAAAATAACTAGGGGCATTTAGTAGAGGAGAATATTTTTTATGTCTAAGAATCATATTTCCATAGTTTAAATTTGAGACTTTTAATTAAGAGGAATAAGCTCTTTGCTATTTGAACCAATGATTATTAATAACAAGACTTTTTTAAACTAAATGAATTTTAAAGTAAACATGTAAAGAATATATTTAATTAATTAATAATATTAATTTATTAAAATTAAAATGTATAATACTTTTAAAATTAACATTAATAATCACTTATATATCAGGTACAAATATACTAAAAAAAAAGACTTACTTTAAAAAAGAACTTTCCAATTAAAAATATACAGGCAAATTAGTGCACGCTAGCAAGTACCAAGCACCAACATATGCGACTACGAGTCATTTAGTACTTTTAATCTATTACTATTCTACGCTGCTGCGTACGCGTGATCTTCCCCATCACCTTCGGGGAAACAACTTGCAGAGGAATATTAAAGCACTTACATTTAAATTATAATTATTTTAATTTGCTTAAATAATGATTGATTATTTTTTAAGTCGTTAGATAAATACTATTATTTTTACATTAATCTCACTGTTCTAACTTCTATGGCACAATTGAATTGAATTTTAAATTTGTACAAACTCAAGTAAACACAATCTTCTGCGTGTGGCTTTAATTCTACTTTTACTAATTAAACAAAAAACACAAGTTGATTGACATTCTTCAGTCCGTAGCCTTGTGCACAATTCATGTAATTAAATGATAAATAATTAGTCTTTTTAAATAATTTTCGCGAAAATAAATTCTTGTTGTCATTGTCTATTGAGTGAATAAATAATTTTCATTACTTTCACATATCTAATATTTTTCTTTATCTTAATTAATTATGATTGGATTTTGATCAATTTTTGTAATTAGGCATCCTCAAACACATAGATATGAATGTGATAATTCACTCATTTAATTCTTTTGATCAATTATTATATTTTTTTATACACAACTATTATAATTTTATATTGAATATTTTAACGTGTATCGTTAAGACACAAGTTAAAAAATTAAAATTTAAAACACAAGTACCATCTTAATTATTTTTTTAAAGTAATACATTCTTCCGTAGTATTTCCTTGTAGTCCAGTTTAAGTGTTATTTTGAATCTTTGATGGAAGATACGAATTTAAAATATACAAAATCAAACTTTAATTATGAAATTTGTATAATAGCTAAGACTTTATTAGTATCATTACAAAAAAGAGAGAGACTTTATTAGTATATGATAAGGTCAGTGATAATAAACTGTTTTTATAATCAAATTAACAGTTAAAACAAATAGGGAAAGTCACTTCTTTCCTTTTAAAATAATAGTGGTTTAATTTTTTTATAATAATTCTGAAGGTTGTTAAATAGTTCTTTTTGTATTTAGGTTGTTAAATATTTTTATTTTAATGAAATGTAAGTATTTTTTATTAAAACAATTCACTAAATAATATTCTCTCTCATTTAATTTAATGGATGATCAAGAAAATAATTATATATTTACTTTTTTTGGTAGATATCAATTGATGTCCAATTAAAGTTCTCTAATGGTTCCAATTAATCCGATTTTGAGTTTAAATTGCGATTTACCCATTACCTTTAATTAAATCGTGGGTCTAACTTATATGTTATCATTGTTGTCAAAAACTAGTGTAAAAATATAAAAACTTACGCTTTTACTAGAGTGGTCCGTGTTAAAACTCAAGTAAAAACGGTCCTTGATAAAAACTGGTAGAAACGCCGCTTAAAAACGTAAAAACGGTAAAAACTTACATTTTTATCGTTTTGACCGTTTTTATTTAAAACTAAAAGTTTAATAAAAAAAATTAAAAAAAAACGTAATTTTCATTTTCCCCCAATCATATTCACAGTATCTTAATATCTTTTTGTTCGGATATATATTTTTTATAATTAGGTCTTACAAAGCTGCAATTCTATTATAAATTATGCTATAAGAATCATGGAGTTTACACTTCTCATTCAACAGAAGATCAAAACTTTTGCAGCAGACTCATGGGAGTTGTGCTTTCCTTTTTTTTTTTTTTTCATTAAATAATAAACTTCATTTTAAGATTTGTGTCTATAACAGAAGATCTCATTTTTTGCAGTTGAATAAGAAGTGATTTCCCCAAGAATCATTTTGTATTTTTGGATCATTGTGTGCATTGAAAGAAGTGGAATTATATACTGATGAGCGATGATCCACAAAGTATATAAAGCAGTTAGAGTAGATTGGTTATCCATTACTTGTTAATTATCACTGTTTATAATTTTGATACTTGGTTATGAAAAATAATTTTTCTTTTTAGATAGATAAGTGACTCAACACACATGTTCATTATGTGATATTTTTTTTACTTGCATATATATAATTTTGTATCTTGATCTTAAGTGGTGGAAAGTAAAAACTTTACGTTTCGTGTCGTTTCTACGTTTTACGTTTCTATCACTTCTTTTCTTTGCTACGTAGAAACTCGAGTTTGACAACATTGGATGTTACAATTCAGGTTGACATATCACATATTACAAATTTGACATAACAAAACATGAATTTGAAAATGGATAAAACTTTCGAAATAAACATGACTCATTTATTTTGTAAATTGACATAACATGACAGGATACAAATAATCTGCTAATCTCAAAATGTGTTACTTAATATGCGAATTGACATAAGATATATGGCACATCATGAGAGTTGACATATTTTTATGTCAGTTTTTGCCAATATTAACATGACACAAATTTGAAGATGGTTCAACTCAATCACAAATTTTTTCGTGTCGTGTAAATACTTCATATCAACAATGAAAAAAATATGTGTCATTTTAAAGTATATAAAATTGTGTTATTTTAAGTGAGGGAAATAGATAAATCATGAAAAAGAGAAAGTGGATAAAAAAATAAAAAAAAAATTCATCTCTTTATGAAAATGAAACAATAAAAATGAAATGTCATTTACAAAGGAGAAACACTTTTCCCTTGGGGCCGTTTGGTACACAGATTTTTCTCGAATTCTCGGAAAACTGAAATTTTTAAAATTTTAAATTTTCAGATATTATCGTAAACTGAATGTAAAAATCATATTTTTAAAAATCGAGATTCCCGGACAAATAAAAATTTCTCTTGTATCAAACGCCCTTTACCAACAACTCTTGAGTTTTTCTTGTTTTTTAAATAGTTTTTTTTTTTAAAAAAAATAATAAATAAATAAAAATTCGTTTTTAATTCAATTACGCAAGTTCTATGCACGGAATAAGTACTACTATGCTACGGTCCTCAAATATGGACAGCATTTAATTCCATATAATGTTTGACCGTTACGTTATCTTACATCTGACTCTCTCTCTCTCTCTCTCATATAAATATGACCCCAAATCATGCGCCACTTCATTGGGGCGTGCCCATTTCACTCCTCCAATTCGTCACTTCCCATTACCTTCCTCCATTTCATTCTCTGCCTTTTTTTTTTCCATTTTCCCCTTCCAAATATCAAACAATTCATTTTCATTTTTCAACACTCAACAAAGAAACCACCGAATCTCGATTAACACCCATAAATAAAAGCTTGGAGTTTTCGGATCTCTTAGGTTCAAGGTTCTGTAATGAAACATCACTTGTGGGGTGTCATTATTTACAACCATGTTAAACATACCCACAACATCTCTCTCTGAGATTTGTCTCACTCACTTTCGCCTTGCCATCTCCACCGCAGATCCATGGCCCTTCTCATGAACCCTACCGCTTCCTAGCAAAACCCTCCTCCTTCCATTCTCACAGAAAAAAAAACAAAGCTTTTTCTATTATTTCCTTTCGCCACAAAAAAAAAAAACCCAACCGTCGCTGATTTTGTGAAGACCATGCAATTCAAGGTCGGCAAGCGCGTGATCCGGGTCACCAGATGTATCTTCCGGAGGTTCAGGACCCGACCCGGATACCGGAGTCTTGGTTCTTCGCCGGCGAGGAACCCCATGACGAAGATTCTTACGTGGGGTCGAAAGTTGATGAAAGGGTCGAGATCCCTCTGCTCCGCCGCGAAAAAGGGGTCGGGTTACATCCCGGTTGGATCCGACCCGGTTCAGGACAGTTCCCCGGCGGTGCCGAGGGGGCACTTGGCGGTTTACGTGGGGCAGAAGGACGGTGAGTTTCACCGGGTTCTGGTGCCGGTGATTTACTTCAACCACCCTTTGTTCAGCGAGTTGTTGAGGGAAGCGGAGAAGGAGTACGGGTTTCAGCACCCGGGTGGGATCACGATCCCTTGCCGGTACACGGAGTTTGAACGGGTCAAGACCCGAATTGCATCCGGGTCGGGTGTCCGCCGCAGCAGCCGGATATTGTCGTGGCGGCGACATTGTTGACCATTGCGATGGTGGTGATTGTGACTAGTAGATGATGATGAAGATAAAGATTAGAGTCCATGGTGACTGAAAAATGCTTTTAGAATTTTCTTATATATATTAGGTCTAGTCCATGGTGATTGTTTTTTTTTTTTTTAGTAAAAGTTATTTTTTTTTAGCTTTAGTCATTTATGTGTTTATGATTAAACACCTGTATAAATGGAGTTTTGAGCGCGAGTACAAAGAGATTTATCATTTTCTTCCACGAGTCAATTCGTTTAGTCTTACATCAGTACAACAATAACATGAATAATAAATTTTATATCAAATTTTAATTATTGATTTAGTTGTATTATAGAGTTATTAAATATAAATACGATTAACAATCAAAATAGAGGGTATCATTTAAATCGGTGAAAAGTGATCCTAACCCTTCACTTATTTCATATATTAACAAACTAATGTAAATTGAAAATTTATTATTTATTATATGGGTTGACACGCCTATGAAAATAATATATCCTTCATGTAGACGAGAACAATCTTTTCTACCAATAACTTTTTCTTATTAATTTTTTATACACATTATATTATTGACCAAATTTTAAAATGAAATAAAAAATGATAATATTCTTCCAAATCATTTTGTATTGAAAAATAAACCCTGAAAAAGTTTCTAGACATATAACTGCTTAAATTTTCTAAATTTTGATTCCGGATTGTGGAATCAACAAGAAGATTTACTTTCTATCTAATCTTCTACAGAAGAGTCAAATAGCAAACTTGACATGGAATAAAGAGGTTCCCAATTCCGGAAGAGTTCATTGCCTCAAAGCACTGCGGTGACGATTTTGGTGCATTATTTTTTCCTTTCTATTTCTTTTGTCCTTTAATCCATGAGGAAAGAACAAAGTTAAAAAAACTACATAGACCAATCCGCAACATTTTCTCACCGAAAGTGTTCCTATCACTTTAGATAATGTAGGTGGGGGCAGAATCATATATTTGTATTCTATATTCGATATAAAAGTAAACGGATCACCTACACCTGCCGAATAGGACACAGAGGTAGCCAAGTTTATTTTGATTTACATGGTCCATGCAGTTATTCATGCAGTTTATCACATTGTTACAAGCTTCAAACGCACTTTGTCCTTGACTTCTATATTGATGACCTCCGTCCTCTGTGAAGCAATTGGTTCTTCTAATCAATCCTTTGTGCATGGTACATCATCTTAGGTAGAGAAGTCACTGCGTGTAACTTCAACTTAGCCTTGAAATCTTGAATCGACCTAGAGGGGTATCCTCCCAAATCTGGAAATAATATCCCCTAAAATCAAGTAACCCTATCTATAATATTTAAGTCTATATCGATTAACAAGAAGTAATCCTATCTACTATATCTAAAAATATCAATTAATATCAAGTAACACCATCTAATATACCTAACAATATAAATCAATATCAGGTAACTAACTATACCTAATATATCTAACATTATCAATTAGATCTAATTACTATTACTAACAAGGTCTACTCAGCTAGATCATTGGACACATCCTTATTTCTTTCTAATCTACTTTTCTATATAAGGGGTTCCCAACAGAGTCCTGATGTTCCAAAGGGACAACCGGTTCTTACTTCATAAATTTGTACATCAGCATACCTCATAAAGTATCTCTGTTACGGCTCTGGATTCTTTAGAGCTTGAAACTTGCAAAATAGAAAGGAAGAATGAAAGAAAAAGATTTGTTTATTGATGAGAAAGACACATGAACACACAAGGGACACTCCCCTTCAGCAGAGCACTCTCAGCCTAATGTAATATTTGTCAAAAGCTATCCATCAATCAAGTGTACCTCTTTATAATATCGCCTAGGCTTCTCATATAAATCCCTAACCAACTAACGACCTAACTAACACATCTAAGTCTGACCCTATACAACAATTACTAACTTTTTCGGCATTCTGATTGTTGCTTGGGTATACTCCTTCAAGAATATACCTCCAATCCTTTATATCAAGTAAAAGTCGTAACAATCTCCACTTTGATATGGCAGGAACTTAGTATTCTAATTATCCTTCATGAAGTGCAAAAGCAATGAGCATGATTAAGACAATAGAAATACTTAGCTATAAATCTAGAAGACACTCACTCCCCCAAGTCAAGTCTCCAGGTAAGCATCCATACAAATTCTTTAGAAAAGAAAGCATGCAAATATTAGAAAGTTTGCTCATATATTATAAAAGCGTTAATTTCTTTCATGGTGCATTTACTTTTTTTCTCCCTCATTCATACTTTTCGGCATATCGAAGAATAAGCATTAGCAGAAAGCAGCCTTTTTTGGTGCTTTTATTAGAAGCTAAAGTATTTAACTTCCTTAAGTGTTTTTTCCTTGACAACAAAGTACTTTTTCAGTGGATACAAACCCATCTAAAAGGGCACTAAGCCACGAAGATGTATTGACAACAGCTGTAATTAACTTTCAGGAAACCGTCATCCTAGTTGAGTTTCATACCTAAAATAGGAAAAAGGCCCTTGACTGTAGAGTATCTCTTAACAACTAACTCTGGTTTTGCGTTGCTGATTAATCATCAAAACTCAGGGAGACAATAGATAACACAAAACATGACTTGCGCAATCATCTCCTGTTGCAACATGATTGAACTTGCATTCCATCAATCCAATAAGATTCAAAACCTTATAAGCAATTTTCCATGTAGCTGTTAAATATGACAAGAACTTGAGCCATATTTTGTCATTAGTTGTATATTTTCGGCAATAGTCGACCCTGCAGTTCCAACAAAACCAAGTGATGCACAGCTGCACACAGTCTGCTCTATATATAGAAGTACATCAGGTATTGTCTGCTTGGAACAATACTTTTTACCAACTGTGTTTTCAGAATTTGTAATGAACCTCTGCCCATAACCTGCTCCCATGAGTTTCATGGCTGCTTGTCTCACCAACTCATCATTGTCTCTTAAGGAATGCACTTTATAGTTAATTGTATCACTAATTAAATCACCTAAGTAAGTACCAGTCCAATTATCTTCTGGAAGATCAGTCATTATAAAAATATGGACGGGTAGAGGGCCTTTCTGCCTTAAAGATTCTAGGTTTTGTCTTAACCCATGAAATGTAGCCTTCTGATGATTCTTAAACTGTCCATCCAACAATCTAAGTTGTGCACAAAAGAATGGAGCTTGTATGGTTGTCTTAGCAAACTCCTTTGCAGCTTTCACAATTTCTGGGACAAATGGAAGAAATTTGATCTTCTCCATCAAAGATTGTATCCTTTGGTCTTGAGGAGATTCATGAATATCAAGATATAGCTCAGATCCCTTGTATGGGGCTGAGAAAAGGCTTCCAAATGCCAGCAGTGAGGCTGATTCGATTTGGGAACCTGGTCCAAGACTCCTGAATACATCTCTCCTTCTCCTAACATACGATATTTTCTTTTTCTTTTTCAGTTGTTCATCGGGTTGGAATGAATCTAACATGCCATCCTCATGAACACCTCGATGGTAAGTCCATACCGTAGTTCTACAATCTTCATCGACAGCATGTACACACTTGTCATCACTCCCATGAAGCCCAGCTAGCAGAGATCCACATTGCTTTAGGCTTTTAGAAACAGAGGGTTGTAACTTTGAATCATTTAAGCAAGCTAAATCTAAGCTGATGCCACACCATATTGAAACAAAATCCCTGAGATCAATCACTCGAACAATAGACAAAGGAACTAATGACGAGATGTCTACAATTTCAGCAATGGAGATATATCTGCAAGAAAAAGAAAAAACTAAAGTTTCATGATTCATTGTTTCACACAGATAATCAATTAAAAGGTAGTTACGAATATATAATTTTTATGATACTGAAACCATGGAATAAAGGTATGCCACACCTTCAAATCTTACTTTAAAAGTAATTAAAAGTCTACCACTGCAGTTCTGAGAATACAAAAAAAGCAACTACAATTAGAAATAAGGAAGGTATTTGGCAAATTGAAATTCATGGGATGGGACCAATATCTAGTTGCAAAATTGAAAACAGCTTAAAACTTTGCTTCTCTTTCTCCTTTATGACAAACCAAATATGAAGACAACATAACAAACTAATTTTTCATTCTTTTAAAAATAACTTTGTTGTAGATAGAGGCCAATATAAAATAGTACTAGATTGTGTAAATCTTGTCTTGATCTTATCAAGATGGGGATACATTACTGAAGCATTGCCTCCCATCTTCATCACCATCTATTTTAACCAGACAAAAACTCAAAAATGGCCAAGAGTGACAAAATTTACTAACCTTCCACCCTGAATGAGCTCAATCATATGATCCCAAACAGCAATCCGAATCTCATTTGGATCCACAACCCGAAACTTAGGACAGCTACCAAGAGCAACAGCATGGTGATCCAGAATAGGAGGAACAATCAAAGTTCGATTCAATATCCCTGCCATTAAAATAGCATTCTTGAATTCCGAAAGCTGGTTGCTGAACCCGCTATGGGGTGCATACCACAAGAATTTTTCCCCTAGGGCCAGGGCTTGGCTGGAACATTGAAGGGTATGTGATTCCAAATTTTTGGATAATTCAGTTAAGGGGGAACTAGGTTTCACATAGTAGTAACAAAAAAACAGGACAGATAAGAGGATGATAAGAACAGACACAGGAACAACAGGCAATCTGTACTGGGGTTTCCTTTTAGACAACATTCTGGTTGGTGTACTAGGATTCAAAATGATCAAATTTATGCATATACTTCCTTTGCATAAAAAATGAAACAAAAGTAAGTGACTTCTCACACAGATTCAAGTTAAAAGAACCAAAACAGTTCTCAAGTTTGTGAAGCGCTCCAGAGAAAAATCATAATCATCTCACATTTCCAAGCAGCAAACTTTTCCGTTTCTGAAATAAATTCGAAAATGCAAAGTACCCATCAGCGATAACCCCACCAAGATCAAATTTTTAAGATATAAATTGACATTATTACAAATGCCAGTCAAATACCCAGAATTTTTCTGGGGTTTAACTTTCTTTCCCTCTATGAGATTTGTTCCATTGATCAAGATCTTTCTTAATCTAGAGAGAGAAAGAGAAGAAAAGCAGAGACAACTGATGAAACAAAAAGCAATATGAATTTTCAGAGATAGAGAATCTCACTTAAGGGTTTGCAGAGAATTCTATGATACAGAAGGAGACACACAAGATTATGCTTTGAATTGAGACACCGAGAAACCTGAGATCAGATTCCGAATAGCGAGCAAAAAATTCTTCTTCACGGTTTTCTCTTTTAAAGACGGAACGATCAGATTGGTTTACAATTTTTTTTTACAAAATACGGATTATACATTTTTGATTAGAATATGACTTATATATTTAATGTAGTTTGTAAGTATTTATAAAGAAAAAGTTTGTAAATATAATTTTTCTCTTTTAAATATAGTTTTATTTTCTTGATTAAAGTGACATTTATTCATGTTATAACTTATTTTTATTTATAATTTTCTATAATTATATTTTAATCATTGATTTTCATCAATAGTTATTATTCTTACAAATTAAATTTATTAATTAATTCACAATAAATAATAACTATTGATTGACGAAAATATTTTTATTTATTTATAGAGAAATTTTTTTATCTTTATAGTCATTTTAATTAAAACTAATAATTTTTAATTTAAATAAGAAGACTCTCAATTTTTTCCATAATTTTTTTATGGTGCATTTCTTTCTCTCACTTAAAATAATTCTATGTACTTTAAAAGAACAAAAATCAATATCTTATTCATTTATTTTTTGTCGGGAACAAAAGTAGTTATAATTTTGAAAGTTTCTAATTTTTCCAGAGCACTTCAGAGTTCAGTGCAGAGTGTTAAAATAAATTATGAATTAGTTAAATTTTTTAGTACTTTTCATTAGTTATTCAGATTAAAAAATTTCATTAAGAAACCAATTTTTTTTTCATAAAGTATTAATAGTATTGCTCTATAAAATACATTCTATATACTTTAAGATTCTTTTATTAATATATCTTTCGTTAAGATTTATATATCAAGCAAGAATTTGTGCAATTATAAATTTAAAAATAATCTAAATTATAAAATATATATATGTAATTAATTCAAGTAAAATATAAAAATATAAATTAAATGAAAAATGTAAAATTATAAAAATATATATAATCAATCTTAAAATTAAATTCACATTAAAAAATTAAGAATAATATGTGTTATTTTTTTATTATAATAAAACAGATTAACATTGAATTGCTTTTAATACTCGCGCTCCGAATTAATTTCATAACCAGCTCAAAGAATGAAAGCTTACGAGGATAACGGAAAAAGCCAATTCGCCTCAAAGAAGTAATTAGAGTTGAATTAACTCCAAAAAAAAAATAAAAAAAAATTCAAGTTTTCAGAAGGTAACTGTTAGTAAATCTCAAGAGTTATTTCTAGGCAATGTTTCTGAGTTCCTCAAATCAAAGAATATATATATATATATATATCTTGGCTGTGGTGATGTTTTATTGGCAGAGCTTTGGGATGTCTCCTTGGACTTGACATTGCTTGCTTGGAGGAATGGTTTCCGTTTTGTTTTGTTTGACTTGAAGGTAATTCCTTAGAGCCCAACATCTTTTAAGAAAAGGGTGTAGTCCTCATCATCCAACATCAAATTTGGTCTTGCGCATAAAGAATATGTTATCTTGGAATTGGAAGGTTAGAATTTTCCATATTCATAAGAAAGGAAATGAGGTTGCAGATTGGATGGCCTCATTTGCCTACTCCTTTGATTGGTCTTTACAAGAGTTTGCCTCGCCTCCTTCTGGTTGTTGTGAAAAACTTGAAAGGGACTATGTAGGAGTAGTTTGATGTAGGACGTGTTCCTAGTTTTTTTTGTTTTTTTTTTCTGTTTCCTGTATGCTTTTAAAAAAAAAAGACTATATATATCTTTATCTTTTTCTAATGTTCTGTTGATGTATCTTCAAAGATATGATATGCCTCACTCTTGACAATGGGGATTTTACGGTTTGAGGAGAAAGTAAATAGAATATATTATTTTAATCTCACTCTAAAGATAATAGCAGAAAGTTCTCATTGTAATTCATTATTTTACAGCATAAGCAGGGGGAGTAATAAACTATCTACTGCGCACATGATTATGTACTTTTGAATTAAGATGTCAGAAATCTGAGGTGATTAACTTTATAAATTTCTCCTCTTGTTGAGTTGGTTCACAATGTGATCCATAGAGAAATGAAATCGATATCATATTCAAGTAAAATAAATGCTTTTAGAAGTATATATTAGGCCAAATTTGAGGTTAATTTGTTATTTCAAAATAATATGAACAAAGTTAAAGTAAAATAAATTTTTTTTTTTTGAATACAAAATAAAAAATTATTAATGTAACATTCACCTAACTACTTAAATTTTTATGTTGAAATGGTTTTTAATATAATAAGTGATCTAGATAAATATTATATAAATACAAGGTTCGAATTAAAGTCTTCACAATGAAGCAAAACCTTAGTCCAAGAAGGCTGCAAGCTGCAAGATTCCATGACAGCAAACTCTACCATAATAAATACATGCTGCTGTCTTATTTCTTCCACCAAGACTATCTCAGCAAGCACCTTAATATTAAAAGCTTATCTTAGCAAAGCTCCTCAACAATAAAGGCAGCATGACAGCAAGTAACTTCAAGATACTTCATCCCCAAGTATACTTCAGCATTAAGACATCTCTAAGCTGCTCATATCTCCACTATAAATACATGTATCAACACTAAGATACATCATCTTCTCCTACACAATTAAACCTGCTTGAACCATAACTGACTTGAGCGTCAGAGTGTCTTACAGGTACACCCCCGTCGCGTTCCATAGAAGACCCATGGGTTAAAGCTGCTCCAAACTCTAAACTGCAAGATGCTCTGACCCAAAGAGGTTCCAGACCTTTGTGTAGAGGAAGATCACATGATCGACCCAATTGTAAAGATATGGTGTGATCAATAAGTATATGATGCTTTGATCCTAACATATTCTTGACGTAAGGGATATATTAGAGATATAATACAAAAGTATGTGATGCTTTGATCCTAAAAAATTTCTTGACATAAGAGAATATGTTTGAGATATAATATATAAAATTATTATTCACCTAATAATGTGCTCTTCTGCATGGTAATTCTTTTGTAATTTTTACAATTCCGAGTAACAAACGGATTTAAGAAGTAGGAATTGACATAGCTGTTCATTCTTATTGTAGCAGAAGCTTTTCTATATGCATAAAGGAACTTGGGATTGAATTGACGATGGAAATATTAGTGTTCTTAATTTATATATGACCATGGCCTAATGGCATTACCAAAACATGCAGAAAAAGGCTTCACGTGAGAGTTCAGTAAAGACCAAAAGAAAAGCCACGACCTCACTCTCATATATTCAAAACCAAGAAAGAAATCGAAGGAAGGTTCATATTGTACAAAACAAAAAGGAAAAAATGTTGAGAAGCCTTCAATTAGACTCCACTCATAGAAACATCTTAGCTCTGAGACTCTCTTATCTGCTATTTCTCTTTTCTTCAATTCTTAGTTCCCATAGCTACACTACCAGAACCCATATCTTCATTTATGCAGGTTGCTCTCAAGAAAAATACCAACCTAACTCACCCTTTGAAGCCAACCTAAACTCCTTTCTGTCTTCAGTTGTTAGTTCATCTTCTGATGTTTCCTACAATAACTTTGCTTTTGGAAATGGAAGCTCAACACCACCAGAAGGGTCCATATATGGAATATATCAGTGTAGGGGTGATTTGAGGCCAATTGATTGCTCAAAATGTGTTGAAAGTTCTGTTAACCAAATAGGCTTAGTATGTCCCTATGCTCTTGGGGCTTCTTTGCAACTTGAAGGCTGTTATCTAAGATATGAGCATTTTGATTTCATTGGCAAACCTGACACAAGCCTTAGGTACAGGAAGTGTAGTAAAGCTGTGACTAATGATGTTGAGTTTTTCAGGCGTAGAGATGATGTTCTAGCTGATTTGCTAACAGCTAATGGATTTAGAGTTAGTACTTCAGGTTTTGTTGAAGGGTTTGCACTGTGTTTGGGGGATTTAACTGTAGCAGATTGCTCTTCTTGCCTTGCTGAAGTTGTGGGAATGTTGAAGAGCATATGTGGATCAGCAGCAGCAGCTGATGTGTTCTTGGCACAATGTTATGCTCGGTACTGGGAATCTGGCTACTATGGTGAAAAAGGTTTGTTTGATTTCTCATTCTTATTTTCCCTACAATACCCCATTGAAAATTGAAGCGTTTTCTTATCCAAAGGCAACAAATTCTGCCCCTGATTTATTTTCTATTTTAAAGTGTAGCCACTAATTAGTTTATAGCTAATATGATTGCATTAAGTATTCTTCAAGTTGAGCATGGTTAAAGCAAAATTTGAGAATGACTAGACCAATTCAATGCTTAGGGGAGAGGAACATGAAAAGGAAGTTGAATTTACTATGAAATTTGAATAAAGGGAGAACCTTAGTACACAAAGTTTCTTGCTTTGCGAGGATAGAAATGAGGGTCAATTGTACGCGAGAGCACTTTCTGTACGACGGGTGTACAGACCATTGGATGCGACAGGAGATTTTACACTATGCATTCCCGGAAATGCATAGTATAAAGTACTATAATTACTTTTTTTTTCTCGATGTAGAAAAATATCAACTGATGTGACGCACTTCCATTAGTCCGTTGTACCTACGATTATAATACTATAAAATTTTTCATTGTACGCAGCTTTATCCTTGTATTTTTAGAAAAAAAGACTGTTTTTCATACTAGAACCCATAACCTTCCGGTTAGAAGGAGTAACCCTACCTTTGCTCGAAGACTTGCTCTCTTACTATGAAAATTTGAATATGATTCTAATTACTAAAAGAAGCCCATTATGGAGGTGGAAAGGATGCAGCTACAAGTAACCGAGAACCTAACAAATTCTCAAATGCTCAGCAAATAATCTTTTTATGAAGCAAACTGTTCAGGACATACATACTTTTTATGCTTTATGTGTGAAAATGCACATTGTTATTCCTCTATCTTCTTTTACTTTCTATTAGTTTAATTACTTTTGTTTAAATCTCATAACACACTTTTTACTTCATTCTCTATCTCCGCCAATCAGAGTATCAGTTAGCTAGGGAGCCTCAGCATTCTGCCTACACACACACACACACAAGAAGTTTCATGATTTGGAATAAAGTTAAATTGTGTTAAAGATAAGGTAATATGGAATCTAAGGACAATCTTTTAGTCCCGAACACTGAAAAGATTTATATTCTTCCTCCAATTTCCTAAACTAAATTAATGGTCTTGATCATATGAAATTCAAAACTTTCATCATACATGCTTTAGAAACTAAAAAGGTTGCCTTCACTATTTTATAATAAAGTACAAAGGGCTAATTTTATTTTATTTATTTATCATAATTCATACCACACATCAGTGTAGTCACACGTGACTATAGCAGCCTTCCTCAGTATCTTTGCAGATCTTCATGCATAACACAACACATAGTAATACCAAATTACCAATAGTTCTGATCATCGCTTTTCTCCAACTTTGTGTTTTGTGCAGATTCTCCCAGCGAGGATCAAGTGGGAAAATCAGTTGCCATTATTGTGGGAGTACTAGCAGGTCTAGCCATTCTAGTTGTACTTCTCTCAATCTGCCTAAGAGCAATGGTTAATTATTTTCTTAACCTTGCAATGCCTATAATGAAATTAATCCATTGAGAAAATGATGGTGCTGATGATCAATATTTCTGAATTACATGCAGGTTAAGAAGATGTAGGTGGGGGTTTGCACTCAAAGAAGGGGGTTATCACAAATGTAAGTTTAAATTTTATGAAAGTACTGCTTCCACTTTTTGTGCAATTAAATACATTATGTTATTCATAGGTGGATGTTATCTTCTGGTTTATAAAGTGGATTTCTCATATCCATCAACTTCAAAAAGTAAGGACAATCTAGATTTTTCGGACTTTTAACTTGACTATGGAATGCAAAGCTCCTAATTGTTAGAAATGTCAAATTGGGTCAAATCCCAATTGTCAGAAGCAACAAACCATATGCTAAAACTCATATGGTGATATATGCGAGCATTCAAGATTTTCGTGTTGACAAATATACTTGAATAGAAAAATGTTGAATCAGATGACAAACTATAACTAGAAAAGTCTTTGATCGACTGTGTTATCACCATTACAATGGAGATATATAGTGTATTTTGAAAATTATCATGCCTGATTTACAATGGGACTGATTTAGATTAGCTTTCGATTTTTGGTTTGAATTGATTTAGCAATATTTTGGCTTTTTAATCACATAAAAATAAGCAAAGCATAAATTTTTTTAAAATAAAAAATATTGATAGGCTTTTCCCAAACAATTAGGCACCAAATTAGACTTTGTGTTAATTGTCTCGCTCGAGTCCAATTAGATTCAGTTTAGTTAAGGGGCTTTCATATTCTTAATTTGGGCCTCAATCAGTTCTCTAAAAATATGGATATAATTGCTTAAATTTCAATGTGGGTCAAGCAATTTTTTTATAGTTCTGGGCCTCAATAGTTCGCTGACGGTAATCTGGATTCTTGATGTATAACTCAAAGGCATCTTATCTTACTTACCAAAAGAAACACGTGAGGGATAATGGGTCCTTCTAGCTATTTTATTTACCTCATGAAACACCAGATCATAAGCTTACCGATTAAATATACGAACATTTTAAAAGATATTAAGTTGCAAAGTTGGTATATATGTGACTGTATGTTTTTTTTTTTTGAAGCTGTAAGAACTAGTAAACTGAGTTATTTTTCTTCTTCTTTTGAACCCTTATGAAGAACCGGGATTTTAAACCTTTATAGCTAGAAAGTAGAGTCGTAAGAATTTAATTACGACAAAAGTTGGTTTAGTGTAAGTATTGAAAGTCATAAATGATTAAACCAAACATAAGGTGAGTCTTACAAGAGTACTATTGATCAGATTTTTTATTTTTTTTATTTTTTTGTGGAATTAAGATTGCATTTAAATTAACTCAAGTACCATTTTCCCCCTAGAGTTTTATAATTCTCGTTTAACATGAGAATTACAATTTTCCTACACATCCTTCGATTTCTGTGCTGACATGAGTTTTACATATAATTTTTTCTAACACATGGGTCTCACATGCTTTTTATCTCTAGAGATTTCAATTCTCCTTTCAACATGAGAATTATAAAACTCATACAATATATTCATAATTGAGAGATTCAAGAGAAGTCCCTTCTTGATAATCCATTTTGACACGAAGCTAATTGACCTAATGTATTTTTGGATCGAATTTATGTCAAACTTTGAGTTGTTCCAACTCAGTCAATGTCACTTAAGGATCATGATCATTTTACAACGGTGTAAGATTTATTAGTCTTACACCGCATCTCAACCGTTGATTTTTGTGCATCCAACAGTTATAATTTAAGAAGTCATACGAATTAATTAATATTAATTAATTATTAATTATATTACAAATGACAACCGATGATTTTCGTCCATCAACGGTTGAGATGCGATGTAAAACTTGTTAGTCTTATACTGATGTAAAAAGATCCTACCCCGTCACATAATATTTTGAAATTGGCATATTATTTTTCTAATGGTGTAAGAATAAGAAATCTTACATTAAATTTTTGTCATTAATTTGTGTGAATCTAACGGCTCACATATATAATAAATTAGAGCTATTAGATATAAATATGATCAACGATTAAAATTAAAAATGTAACTTACACATGTGTAAAATGATCTCAACCCTTTTAAAATTTATAATTATTTTAACAATTAATGATAAATAATAGAATTTCTTGACTTAAATTAATACTTTATGCATAAAATGTTAATATATTTAATTATTGATATGATTTGTTTCAAAATGTATATAATTTAAAACATGTCTTAAATTTTATTTCTTACCTTTAAAATTTTATGATTTATCTATTAGGGAGAATTATGTTTACAAACTTTTTTTTTTATAAACTACACTATGTATTAGGGGTAGTACATTGTATGTTGGAATATACTACCCATAGTATTATATAGTGTAATTTATAAACAAAAAATTTACTTTTCCCTTATCTATATATAATATTTGAATTTATACATCTTGTCAAAATTTTGAGATAATGAGCCCTTGCTTGGTCATTACTCATTAATTGGGAGTGGGACATGGCCCAAACTAAGTTCAAATATACAAAATCAATCCTATGAATATATGAATGTCAAATTTGGATCAAGTTAGACGAGTCTCATTAACATTCATAATTATAACTTGTTTTAAAAAATACACTTCTAATGATAATATATTCCATAAATAATCGTCATTAATTTTCTTATTTTTGTAACAGTCATACGACTCATACCCGTGCATTTACAGATATGGGATCATCACTCTTGAATGAATAGCTCAAAATAGAGTTCAAGGTCCCACCTGTCTGCACTTTCTCACTCTTGAAAAAATCTTTGTGTCTTACTCTTACCATAGCAGCGTTTATTACAAAATATTTTCAGTACTATTCCTAACACTTTTTGCTTGGTAAATTATTTATTAAAAACTGAAAAAAAATTTCACTTAAATACCACTTATCTGGTCCCCTTCTTTATAATTAACGTCATATAAAATTTTCCTTTTACTATTTTAAATAAGTAATATTTACTACGGTAGAACCGAAAATATAATTTTATGTTACTCGATTATCATATCCAAAATCATGTTATTAAATTTGGTTCGGTTATTGACTTAATGATAATACCGGATTATTGAATCACTGATTAAATTAAATTTATGATAAAATATATATAATAAATAAAATAATTCGATCAATACGTACTAACGTAAGACATTAGCTTAATGGTAAACACAATGTCATCTCCCAACTATGTCACATAACAACCAATTCAACTTCAAAAACCGGTACTGCTTGATGGTACAGTTGAATCGGTCGGTCCAGTTTTGAGCTAGCAAAAGTTTACCTGACTAACACGAAGGATGTTGATTGGCCAAGACATTGTCAAATTTTGCATTATTAATTGGCCAATGATGTTGATCCCTAGCCTAAAGACGAAGCTTCCAATACATTAGAGTTGGACTTGATGGAATTAATTAGACATAATAAGTCAAAGGGGAAATGATTTATCCTTTTAAAAGAAGTAATTTTTGTTCTTTTAGTAATTTATAATGATATATTAAGAATATTACATAATTATAATATCAAAGTTATATTTTTTTTCTCTTTTTTTAGATACTATTTTTTTTTTTTTTGTAAATTTTTTTAGATACTGTTTGTTGACATAAAAAATAAAAAAAATATGATTTTAATATTATAATTATGTATTACCCTTAGTACATAATTGTAAATTGTTAAAAGATCATAAATTATAAGGATAAACTTTTAACCCTAAGTCAAATTCAAATTTTCAACGATCAAATTGTGAGATTTGGAAAGCCCAAGACACGTACGATCCAAATTCCAACCTCATCACGTAGATATCATCTCAAGAAAATGAAACTCTTATTCTATAAAATTAAAATAATTTATTAACATTTAGAATTACAATACATTCTTTAAACCAAGTAAAATAAAGACTAAATATCTTTTTTGGTCCCAGCGAATTTTACGACGCCCGTTTTAGTCCTTAGCAAATAAAAAGGCCCATCGTGGTCCCTAAGAAATTCAAAATGGACCCATTTAGTTGAAATTTTGGTCCTTCACAAATTTAAAAAAGACCCATATTAGTTCCTAAAAGGACTAAAATGAGTCCATTTTGAATTTTTTAGGGACCACGATGGGCCTTTTTATTTGCTAGGAACTAAAACGGGTATCGTGAAATTTGCTAAGGACCAAAAAGAGTATTTACTTTAAAATAAAATAACAATACAATAATTTGTTGGCCGGCCTTACGTACGTACCCATATACATGTTTGTACGGAACAAATAACCTAAAACATAACTTAAAACATAAGAAATTAATTAAGGACACGGGGTACGAATTTCCAATAAGCAAATTCAAAGCCCTGAGGTGAACGGCACACCAGTGTTTGGTAACCATGAGTTACCAGAAATAAAGTTACCAACCGTGAATGGTGTGGCTTGAGATGCACTAGTAAGAACATGGTAACCCTTCCATGTGACCCTTTTTGTAGTAGAAGAACCTGGACCTGTGTTTGCATATTCTGCATAGTATAAAGTATCTAAAGCAAAATTACCATCCCATTCCATCCAACCAGAAGGGTTAATCAAACTATCAAGAAAAGTCTTCATGAACACTGTTCTTGAGTATTTTTTCCAGGGCCTACCAAGATATGATTTTACTGAGCTTGGGTTTAGACCTGAGGAGCCTGTAACCTTAGAATTGTGAATGATGATTCCAGTGTTTTGGTTTGGATCAGTTCTACCTTGTGCAGTAACTGTGATTGTGTTTTGAGGAGGGTTTCTTGCATAAATGTTACAATTTTGGAAAACAACAGCTGCATTACCGAAGATAAAATCAACTGTGCCATAGATGTCACATTCCCTATAAAATTGTCTCTGAGAATGAACATATAGTGTGTCTTGATAACCTTCAAAGCCACATCTGTAAAATACTGAGAGATCTGAGCCTGAACGTAATGCCACTGCTTGGTGATTTGCTGCTCCTGCAGTGTTTCTGAATGTGATGTCTTGAGCAATAAATCCATCACCAGTAACAGCTGAAAAGTAAGAAGAAGAAGAAAAGATTAAAGAATAGTTGCATTGAATATCAATTTCTTTACATTATCCAAATCCAAAGTATTTATAATATTAATATGTAAGGATTAATGTTTCTTGTAGAAGCATGTTATAATTTTATCACACACATGAGATTTATCTCTTTTCTTTTCAGAGGGTCTTATCTATTTCAATACATATGTGGAAAATTAAGTTATTTCATGTTTGCAGGAAAAATATTAAATGTAATATTGTATTCTAAAATAAAGTATACATGTTCAACCCAAGCAAATGTTCCTATATATCCAAATGCATACTTAACAATTTTTCTACTTTTGAAATGTTTTCAACTAATTATACTATTTGATTGAGAAATTCCATCTATAGGTAAGCAACCCCAGATTCCATATTCTATTTTAATCTCCTTTTTATTTTGAAGATTATTTAAATCTAGTTTAAGTACAAGGAAGTCATAAACTATATCAAATTAAGTGGGACATGCTTTGAATTATTGGAACAAAAGGTGATAAGTGCAATCTCTTGCAACCATAAAAGGAATATATAATTTAGAAGGCATATATATTTCTCGCTTTCTGCATATTAATCTCCGCACGTCTCCTTCTTTAGTTTTGAAAGTCAAAGTCCAATCCCTCCTCAGTTCCTACAAAGCTTAATCCTTAACTTGCTTCGTAAGACAAGTTGTGTGTGCTTCTTCAATTAAGAAGACCGCCAAATACAATTCATCCACGGAAATTTATACTCTTAAATCAAATCTGCGGCTATAACTTTTTGGGAACATTATATTTTCTTAATATCAATCGGAATATAGCACAAAAATGTCTCTTTGACTTGTAAAATATTCTGAGTTTCCGTTTTCTTCCCTTTCATGTTTGATAAGTTTTTTTATTGAATTAATTGACTCGCATTTAATTAGATAGACAGATGTAAAAGACATGAATCAAAAATTTTCAATCCACAACATAAGATGTAGAAAATATACCTAGGAAATCCATAAAGAAATAAAATATCCAGAGCATTGTAGCTTAAATCACTAATGTGGAAGGCACATGGTCTCCACCAACACCTCAATCCCTAGCCTCAATCCATTTTTTTTTTTTCCATTTCCAAAAAAAGATAAGAAGCTTTTATTAAATTAAGATATCTTCTAATAATACAATTTTTTTTAATACAAGTCGTTGAAGCAACGTAAAGAGATTTGAAATCAAAATGACATCTATGCATTGTTATTTATTATTATTATTATTATTATTATTATTGTAAATAGCTTCTCTCTATCGTTTTGTTTATTACTATTAAGCTTCTTTTGTCTGAAGTATTCTAATTAATTATTAAAAATATCTTTTGTGGACTATTTGTGTTATGAGCACACAATTATGTTTAGAATCAATGTTTTTTTTTGTTACATATTATAATAGGGTTCGCTTTTTCTGCAGTTACTGCATATAAGTTATCTACAGTAAGTCCAATACAACGTCATTTTAGGGAGGAAATTATAATATTTTTGTAATTTTAATTTATTTCAGGGTTATTATAGTCTTTATAATTATAATTTTTTAATATTTTAATCCCAAAACAAACCTCATTTTGAGAGTAAATGCAGATAATTTATCTACAATAACTGCAGAAATATTTTTCTGATTATAATATGGGGAGAGTTTTACAATTCTTACTACTAAACTAATCATCATTAATCACCATTCATTTTCGTCATTCTATCGATTATAATTTATTGAGAATTAATAATTAATTAATAAGTGTGACCCAATAAATTATAATTGGCGAAAATCAACGACGATTAGTTTAGTAGTAAATACAATTGTCCCCTAAATATCACTAATAACATGTCAATAATAAATTATTAATTTATTATATAATATATTGATCTTGTCAGGTAATAATCAAGTCATCATGGTAAAATACTATAAAAATGATATAAAAACTTTGGTAAGGGAATAACTTTACGATAAAAAATGAAATAAGATTGTATTTGCTTACCAACAGTGGCAGAAGCAAAGGTTGTGGATCCCCCTCCAACACTTTTGCTACCTGTGATAATTGTCTTGCCAATACCATCTCCCACCAACATAATATTCTTTGCTTGTATCTCAACTTGTTCATTGTATATCCCTGCCTTCACATATATTACATACCTTCCACTGCTACTCTTTGGTGCAGCATCTATGGCTGCTTTAACTGTTGTGTACTTGCCAGAGCCATCTTTAGCCACAACTACATTAGCTTTAGAAGCTGCAGAAGATGCTTGAAGAAGTTTCCTGTCACCAGGTTTGACCCATGTTGGAAACTCATCTTTGTAACTTGGTTCTTGGTAAGGAACCTTGTTAAGAGCCAAGGTGTTGCTTAGCAACTTAGTAACATTATTGTTGGACATCAAGGGAAGGACATAGTCTTGGACCCCAAGATCATAGAATCCAGATATGCATGTCTCAAGGTTTGTGAGAGCTGTGCTGAGCCAAGTTTGAGCATCAATTTGGGTGCACTTGGTGTTAGGGTCTATGGTTTTGTTGAGCTTTTGGATAGTGTACTCATAGAGCTCAAGGCAATCAACCCATGCAGCTCTTTCATGAGCGTTTCTGCACTTAGGGCCTAGTGAATGAGTGTTTTCTTGGCCTTTTTGTGCTCTATCTATGGCGAGTTGGAGGGAAACTTTGAAGAAATCAGACTTGTTTTCTATGGGTTTGTTGAAAGCATTATTGCTCAAATAGTACTCACATGGCTGAGGGTAAGGGGTTTGGCTACACCATGATTTGATGGCACTCAATGAGTAACCAGAAACAATGGAGGAAAATAGAAATGGAACAATTAGAAGTGTTATGAACAAGTTAAATGATGCCATATAGTGAGGAGCCTATGGCTTGATGAAAATGATTTTGGGGTTCAAGTATTGAATGGTGAAGATAAACTTTAGAGAAAGGCTCTTGAGGTTTTGGTTGAGTATATGGGTGGGATTCATGTACTAAATTTGATGCCTTTATATAGAGGGAGAGAAATGGTGGTTTGTTGGACAATTAAGCATGTAAACTATGGGAATGCTCACCATATCTTACTTTTCCAGTTCAGTTTTGAATTTGATCTAAATTTCCATGCACGTTTGTTCATTCATTTGTGTATGAGCAGCAACTTTTGAAATTTATTAATATGTAACATTTAAGTTGGTACCAAAAAATTAATAAAGGATAATTTGTGTCTTTGACCTTACCAATCTGCTGACTTGGCCTCATGATGATTATCCAATAGAACGCGTTATGGTATATTTATATTTATTGTTTATTCAATGTCTGCATACATATTTGTAACTTATATATGTTACTTTCAATAATAATCTTCCTGGTTGAGGTTTAGTTTCCATGTGGGTAATATTATTATTACAAGAGGAACAAAGTTGCCAATAGTTTGCTAATTGTTCTGGCCTCAGGTGGAGGCAAACTGTTTTTGATTTGTACTTTGTCAACGAGAATTGTCCTGCGGGTATTAGCATGGTACATGCCATTTTAATATTTTATATACCATTAGTTAATTATCTTAATTTGTAAGTTTAATATCATATTATGATTGCTCTACGTGGGAAGATGAATGAGTATACAATAAAGAATGAACTAGCTAGAAGTCTTGCCTCTCAATAACAACCATTGATTCTAGCGATAAAAAGTTATTTCAGTAATTCGAGATCTCGAATTTAAACCTAAGAATGGATAACTGGATGTGAAAAAAGTAGCGTGTGAACAAAATACTTTATGCATATCGTTATTCAACAAAAGCGCACAAGGAGAATGGTCATAGCCTTAA
Source organism: Gastrolobium bilobum (assembly GCF_033153095.1). Lineage (NCBI taxonomy): Eukaryota > Viridiplantae > Streptophyta > Magnoliopsida > Fabales > Fabaceae > Gastrolobium > Gastrolobium bilobum. Next base: position 96,638 of record NW_026897420.1, on the reverse strand, counting down.
TGTATTCGTGGCAGCTATAGCTAAGGTATTCTTATAATCTACAACTGCAAATATTACAAAACGTTTTTCAAACTCCTGGTTACTTTTTTTCATTCTCAGAGTTCTGGGATCCAGAAGCTTATTCAAATCAAATGCCAACAAACTACTAATTACATGATACTGGTCAGGTATCAGCAACCCGGTTGACAATATGTATCAAGCAGAAAAGTATCTACAAATTAATTCAATTATATATATATTCTTATTCTTATACTCAAGATGATAAGTATCTACAAAGTAATTCAATTATATGTATATTCTTGTACTCAAGATGATAAGTGTATATATATATATATATATATATATAGGCAGGATCATCTTACACCGGTGTAAGAATAATAAGTCTTACACCAAATCTTAACCATTGATTTTCTGTATCTAACGATTAAGATTTATTAGGTCTCACTTATTAATTAATTTTTAATTCCCAATAAATCTCAACCGTTAGATGCACGGAAATCAACGGTTAAAATTTGGTGTAAGATTTATTATTCTTACACCGGTGTAAGTTGAGCATATATATATATATATATATATATATATATATATATATATATATATATATTGAGGGATGATCTTTTGACTCCAGTATAAGATTAACAAGTCTTATTCTCTATCTCAACTATTGATTTTCATTAATCTAACGTTGTAATTTATTGAGTTATATTTATTAATTAATTGTTAATTTCAAATAAATTATAATAGTTAGATGAGCAAAAATCAACAATTAAGATTGGGAGTAAGACTTATTAATTTTACACTTTCATTCTTGATCGTTGATTTTATTTATATCTAACAGTTTTGATTTTGTGTAAGACTATTTGATGCAAATCAATGGTCATGATTTGATGTAAAGACTATTTGAGGCAAGTAGAATTAACAGTTAATAATAGAGGCTTTTTCACCCTTTTATCCCTCATTAATTATTAATAACCATTTTGTCTCTCATTAATTATTTAATAACCATTTTGCCCCTCATTACAAACTATCTACCTATCTGCCCATCTTTAATCGATTAAATGGTCAAATGAAGATTTAATCGATTAAATCTTCAACTTAATCGATTAAATCTTTCTCTTTATCATAAGAACAACCTTATGTATCGGAGATTTAATCGATTAAATAGGGATATTTAATCGACTAAATCTCCAAGTCAACAATTTTTGCCTATTTTGACCATTTAATCGATTAAATTTTTGGCTTAATCGATTAAAGAGGAACAGATTGGTAGATAGTTTGCAATCAGAGGCAAAATAATTATTAAATAATTAATGAGGGGTAAAAGGGTCAAATAGCCTAATAATAGATGTAGAATTCTTATTCTTTATAGTTTATACTTTGTAAGTTGATCTCTTCATTTTGAAAAGAACGTCATGAGCTGCAATCGGCTTAAGTTTAGACCAGCAAAGGTTGTATACATGTATCCATCTTGAGTTTACAGAATCAATAGAAAACATCAAGTCGTAATTAATCCACACTGATAGGTAATATAAGAACTTAATTATACATAATCATTTGGTGATGTTGGAAATTCATTGACGCTTTTGGCCTCGTCTTTAGCTTGTTATAACATTGTTTGCTAAAATACATATAAGATTA